>NC_059075.1:157360778-157632688 GCF_020497125.1 Mauremys mutica
GCTTCTGCCCCCCAGCCACAGGCACCCCGGAGGCAGCTCCCAGGGCATGCTGGGTAAGGAGCAGCTAAGGAGGGAGGCTGTTGAGTGGGGTGAAGCCAGGACTCCTGGGTTCTCTCCCCGGCTCTGGGAAGGGGGTGGGGGCTGGTGGATTAGAGCCGGGGAGGGGGCTGGGAGCCAGGACTCCTGGGTTCTCTCCCTGGCTCTGGGAGGGGAGTGGGGGCTGGTGGGTTAGAGCCGGGGAGGGGGCTGGGAGCCAGGACTCCTGGGTTCTCTCCCCGGCTCTGGGAAGGGGTGGGGGCTGGTAGGTTACAGCTGGGGAGGGCTGGGAGTCAGGACTCCTGGGTTCTCTCCCCGGCTCTGAGAGGGGAGTGGGGGCTGGTAGGTTACAGCTGGCGGGGGCTGGGAGTCAGGACTCCTGGGTTCTCTCCCCGGCTCTGGGAAGGGGGTGGGGGCTGGTAGGTTACAGCTGGGGGGGCTGGGAGCCAGGACTCCTGGGTTCTCTCTCCGGCTCTGGGAAGGGGGTGGGGGCTGGTGGATTAGAGCCGGGGAGGGGGCTGGGAGCCAGGACTCCTGGGTTCTCTCCCCGGCTCTGGGAGGGGAGTGGGGGCTGGTGGGTTAGAGCCGGGGAGGGGGCTGGGAGCCAGGACTCCTGGGTTCTCTTCCCGGCTCTGGGAGGGGAGTGGGGGCTGGTAGGTTAGAGCCGGGGAGGGGGCTGGGAGCCAGGACTCCTGGGTTCTCTCCCCAGGGCTCGGGGAGAGGAGTGGGGGCTGGTGGGTTAGAGCCGGGGAGGGGGCTGGGAGCCAGGACTCCTGGGTTTTCTCCCCGGCTCTGAGAGGGGAGTGGGGGCTGGTGGGTTAGAGCTGGGGGTGGCTGGGCGCCAGGACTCCTGGGTTCTCTCTGCTCTGGGAAGGGGGTGGGGGCTGGTAGGTTACAGCTGGGGGGGGCTGGGAGCCAGGACTCCTGGGTTCTCTCCCCGGCTCTGGGAAGGGGGGTGGGGCCTGGTGGTTAGAGCCAGGGAGGGGGCTGGGAGCCAGGACTCCTGGGTTCTCTCCCTGGGGCTGGGAGGGCAGTGGGGGCTGGTGGGTTAAAGCGGGCGGGGGCTGGGAGCCAGGACTCCTGGGTTCTCTCCCCGGCTCTGAGAGGGGAGCGGGGGCTGGTGGGTTAGAGCTGGGGGTGGCTGGGCGCCAGGACTCCTGGGTTCTCTCTGCTCTGGGAAGGGGGTGGGGGCTGGTAGGTTACAGCTGGGGGGGGCTGGGAGCCAGGACTCCTGGGTTCTCTCCCCGGCTCTGGGAAGGGGGTGGGGGCTGGTAGGTTACAGCTGGGGGGGGCTGGGAGCCAGGACTCCTGGGTTCTCTCTGCTCTGGGAAGGGGGTGGGGGCTGGTAGGTTACAGCTGGGGGGGGGGGGGGCTGGGAGCCAGGACTCCTGGGTTCTCTTCCTCCTGCTGGCCACTCCCGTCACCCCCTCCTGGTCTCTCTGCCCCACAGCTTCGGCCTCGCCCACCCCAACATGATGGCAGAGCTGAAGTTTCGTCTGCGCAGACCCCCGCCCCAGTGACGCTGCCCCACCCCCACGCGCCGGGGACCCTGGGGGGCGGGGGCTCGTGCCACTTCCTGGCCGGGCAGCCCCCCCTCCCCCTGCTGCCTGGGATCGGACCCAGGCGTCCTGGTGTGTCTGGGGACCATGGAATAAAGAAAAGACGTGTGAAAGGAGTGTGGGGCGTGGAACCGGGGGGGCGACAGGGGGGCAGGACGTGGCAGGTACTGTAGGACCTACCAAAATCATAGAGGCTGAAGGGTGGGGAAGGTTCCAGGAAAGAAGATGCACCTGACAGCCCATGAGTTCCTGTAGGACCTACCAAAATAGCACCTTGTGGGTTCTGTTTACTTCGCGTATCAGTCAGCACGAGGTTCCCAGAAACCCCCAGGGCGAAGGGGAATGAGGAGGGGCTGAGTCATCCAGAAACAGGGAACGGAAAAGAGAAACCAGGCGAGAGAACCCAGGCGTCCGGGCTCCTGCCCTCCCCGAGCTGGGAGAGAACCCAGGCATCCGGGCTGTGGGAAAACAACGAGACCCTTCACATTAGTCACTTTATTACAAACAATAAATAAAAAATCACATTTCTTGGTAATAAATAGCAACAAATAAATAATATATTAAAATCCACTCATATAAATTAACATAGGGACTGCTGGGAGCCCGGACGCCTGGGTTCCCTGCCCGGCTCGGGGGGGGGGGGGAGAGGGAGCCCGGACGCCTGGGTTCCCTGCCCAGCTCTGGGGGGGGGCGGGGGGAGAGGGAGCCCGGACGCCTGGGTTCCCTGCCCGGCTCTGGGGGCGGGCGGGGGGAGCGGGAGCCCGGAGGCCTGGGTTCCCTGCCCGGCTCTGTGGGGGGAGAGGGAGCCCGGACGCCTGGGTTCCCTGCCCGGCTCTGGGGGCGGGGGGAGCGGGAGCCCGGACGCCTGGGTTCCCTGCCCGGCTCTGGGGGGGGAGCGGGAGCCTGGACGCCTGGGTTCCCTGCCCGGCTCTGGGGGGCGGAGCGGGAGCCCGGACGCCTGGGTTCCCTGCCAGGCTCTGGGGGCGGGGGGGGGGGTGGGAGCCCGGACGCCAGGGATCCCTGGCCGGCTCTGGGGGGGGAGCGGGAGCCTGGACGCCTGGGTTCCCTGGCCGGCTCTGGGGGCGGGGGGGGGAGCCCGGACGCCTGGGTTCCCTGCCCGGCTCTGGGGGCGGGGGGAGCGGGAGCCCGGAGGCCTGGGTTCCCTGCCCGGGTCTGTGGGGGGAGAGGGAGCCCGGACGCCTGGGTTCCCTGCCCGGCTCTGGGGGGCGGAGCGGGAGCCCGGACGCCTGGGTTCCCTGCCTGGCTCTGGGGGCGGGGGGGGAGTGGGAGCCCGGATGCCTGGGTTCCCTGGCCGGCTCTGGGGGGGAGCGGGAGCGCGGACGCCTGGGTTCCCTGGCCGGCTCTGGGGGGGAGCGGGAGCGCGGACGCCTGGGTTCCCTGGCCGGCTCTGGGAGCAGCAGCGTGACCCCGGGGATTAGTGTTTTCGGGGGCAGGGTACGGGGGGGTCAGTGGGGGGCCCAGCCCCCCCCCACGCGCAGCAGGGTGAAGTCCCGGACGACGCGGCCCAGGAAGGTCTCCATGGCGCGCAGGACCAGGTACGACTCCTGCAGGTTGCTCCACTCGCTGGGGTGCTGCAGGATGCGGGGGGCGGCGGGGGGCACCGGGGGCGGGGGGGCGGGCTGGCCAGAGCCCCCCACCTGGGGAGAGCAGGGACGAGAGTGAGAGACAGCCCCTGCGGGTGCCGGCCCCCCGTTACCCCCCCCGCGGGCGCCGGCCCCCCCGTTACCCCCCCCGCGGGCGCCGGCCCCCCCGTTACCCCCCCGGCGGGCGCCGGCCCCCTCCGTTATCCCCCCGCGGGTGCCGGCCCCCTCCGTTATCCCCCCCGCGGGCGCCGGCCCCCCCGTTACCCCCCCCGCGGGCGCCGGCCCCCCCGTTACCCCCCCGGCGGGCGCCGGCCCCCTCCGTTACCCCCCCGCGGGCGCCGGCCCCCTCCGTTATCCCCCCGCGGGCGCCGGCCCCCCCGTTACCCCCCCTGCGGGCCCCGGCCCCCCCGTTACCCCCCCTGAGGGCGCCAGGCCCGGGCACCTCCCCCGCAGCCAACCTGCCCCCCCACCCCCCCCCGCACCTGGTAATCGACGTGGTGCATCAAGTCCCGCAGATCCAGGCCGATTTCCTGCAGCCCCCGCGCCAGGCCGGGCTCCCTGCGCCCCACAAGCTCCACGTAGCCCCGAAACAGGCCCAGCGCCCGCCGCATCTCCCGCAGCCGCCGCAGCGCCTGGGGCCGGAGCCGGAGCGGGGGGGTCAGCGGCAGCCTCTCCCCGGCCCCCCCGGCTCCCCCACTGCGCCCGGCCCCCCCTCGGCTCCCCCCAGCTCCCCCACTGCACCCGGCAACCCGCCGCCCCCCCCCCAGCTCCCCCACTGCACCCGGCCCCCCACCACCCCCTGCCTCTCCCCGGCGCCCCCCCGGCTCCCCCACTGCGCCCGGCCCCCCCTCGGCTCCCCCCAGCTCCCCCACTGCCCCTGGCAACCCGCCGCCCCCCCCCCCAGCTCCCCCACTGCACCCGGCCCCCCACCACCCCCTGCCTCTCCCCGGCGCCCCCCCGGCTCCCCCACTGCGCCCGGCCCCCCACTGCGCCCGGCCCCCCACCGCCCCCCGCCGCTCCACAGCTCCCCCACTGCCCCCATGCCCCCAGCCGCTTGCTGGAACCCCCCACTGCCCCCCGCCCCTCCCCGGAACCCCCCCCCGCCGCTCACCGGCAGGGCCAGCCACTGCTGGGCTGTGCGGCTCGTGGGGGGCAGGAGCCCCGAGTTCGAGAGGCCGGGGAACGGCAGCCTGGCGCCGGCCAGACGCTCCGACACCTGGTGGGGGAAGAGAGTCTGAAACCTCCACCAGACCCACCCCGCTGCCCGAGACGCTGCCCCAGCACCGGCCCCCGTGTGCCCAGCCCCCCCCACCCCACAGGGGCCGCGTCCCGGCACCGGGCGAGGGGTCCCCGTGTGCCCAGCCCCCCCCACCCCAGAGGGGCCGCGTCCCGGCACCGGGCGAGGGGTCCCCGTGTGCCCAGCCCCCCCCACAGGGGCCGCGTCCCGGCACCGGGCGAGGGGTCCCCGTGTGCCCAGCCCCCCCCACCCCAGAGGGGCCGCGTCCCGGCACCGGGCGAGGGGTCCCCGTGTGCCCAGCCCCCCCCACCCCAGAGGGGCCGCGTCCCGGCTCCGGGCGAGGGGTCCCCGGTGCCGCCCCAGGACGTACAAATTGTTGCGTGAGGATTTTCGTCTCCACCAGCAGTTTCCTGGCAAGTTTCAAGCTGCTCCCGAATTCCGCCTGCATCTCCCGGCCCCAGCGGGCGGCTCCGTCGAACCCGGGGCCCTGCCCGGCCGCGGGGAACCCCAACGCCGGGAGCCCGGAGCTCAGCAGCGCCTGGAGCAGCAGCGCGAGTCCTGAGAGAGAGAGAGCAGAGCCGTCAGCTCCCAGGGAGAGCCCAGCCGGGGCTGCGGGTTGGGAGTGGGGGGCACCGGCAGGGCTGGGGGGGCTGCGGGTTGGGAGTGCGGGGCACCGGCAGGGCAGGGGGGGCTGCGGGTCGGGAGTGAGGGGCACCGGCAGGGCAGGGGGGGCTGCGGGTCGGGAGTGAGGGGCACCGGCAGGGCAGGGGGGGCTGCGGGTCGGGAGTGAGGGGCACCGGCAGGGCTCAGTGTCAGGGGACCCACAGGCGCAGTGCTCGGGACTCTTCTCTTTGGGATATTTTGGGCAGTTTTGAGTCTAAAATTAGCGACACGCGGCGCTGACACAACCCCGGCTCCGGGTATCCCCGGTTTACACCATCCCAGGTCACCACACCATGGTCAGCAGTGCCCCTCACTCCCGACCCGCAGCCCCTGCCAGCCCAGCCCCGCCCCCAGCTCTGCCGGTGCCCCTCACTCCCGACCCGCAGCCCCTGCCAGCCCAGCCCTGCCCCCCCAGCTCTGCCGGTGCCCCTCACCCCCGACCCGCAGCCCCTGCCAGCCCAGCCCTGTTCCCCCAGCTCTGCCGGTGCCCCTCACTCCCGACCCGCAGCCCCTGCCAGCCCAGCCCCCCCCCCAGCTCTGCCGGTGCCCCTCACCCCCGACCCGCAGCCCCTGCCAGCCCAGCCCTGCCCCCCCAGCTCTGCTGGTGCCCCTCACCCCCGACCCGCAGCCCCTGCCAGCCCAGCCCCCCCCCCAGCTCTGCCGGTGCCCCTCCCCCCCGCCCCGCAGCCCCTGCCAGCCCAGCCCTGCCCCCCGCAGCTCTGCCGGTGCCCCTCACCCCCGACCCGCAGCCCCTGCCAGCCCCCCCCCCCCCCCAGCTCTGCCGGTGCCCCTCACCCCCGACCCGCAGCCCCTGCCAGCCCCCACCTGCCCCCCCAGCTCTGCCGGTGCCCCTCACCCCCGACCCGCAGCCCCTGCCAGCCCAGCCCCTCCCCCAGCTCTGCCGGTGCCCCACACCCCCGCCCCGCTGCCCCTGCCAGCCCAGCCCTGCCCCCCCCGCTCTGCTCCAGCCCCCCCCCCCCCGCAGCTCTGCCAGTGCCCCTCACCCCCGACCCGCAGCGCCCTCTGGTGCCAGGTCAGGGCCGCTCGCCCCAGGCCCACTGAGGGGCCCAATTCCCACAGGCCCAACTGCTCCCCACACACTCACCACCCAGCCGCATCCTGGTGCGCGGGCGCTGCCGTCTGTCTGTCCGGCCGGCCGGCGGGTGGATGAATCCAGCGTCCGAGTCCTCCAGGGCTTTTATTGCCCCGGCCCGGTTTCATTTTCGCTCGCTCCAAAATCTCCAAGTTTCTGTTTTTAGTATCGGGAGCCGATACAGCCCCCCCCATCTACGCCCCCCCCCCCGGCCTGCGGTTTGTGAAGGGACGTTCAGCGGTTCCTGTTTCAGGGATCATAAAACTGAACATGTGGGGCTGGAAGGAGAAACCCACTGGGCTCCCCCCCCGAGCCCTGCCATGCCCCTCACTCCCGACCCGCAGCCCCTGCCAGCCCAGCCCTGCCGGTGCCCCTCACTCCCGACCCGCAGCCCCTGCCAGCCCAGCCCTGCCGGTGCCCCTCACTCCCGACCCGCAGCCCCTGCCAGCCCAGCCCTGCCGGTGCCCCTCACTCCCGACCCGCAGCCCCTGCCAGCCCAGCCCTGCCGGTGCCCCTCACTCCCGACCCGCAGCCCCTGCCAGCCCAGCCCTGCCGGTGCCCCTCACTCCCGACCCGCAGCCCCTGCCAGCCCAGCTCTGCCGGTGCCCCTCACTCCCGACCCGCAGCCCCTGCCAGCCCAGCCCTGCCCCCCCCAGCACTGCCGGTGCCCCTCACTCCCGACCCGCAGCCCCTGCCAGCCCACCCCTGACCCCCCCCAGCTCTGCCGGTGCCCCTCACTCCCGACCCGCAGCCCCTGCCATCCCAGCCCTGCCCCCCCCAGCCCTGCCGGTGCCCCTCACTCCCGACCCGCAGCCCCTGCCAGCCCAGCCCTGCCGGTGCCCCTCACTCCCGACCCGCAGCCCCTGCCAGCCCAGCTCTGCCGGTGCCCCTCACTCCCGACCCGCAGCCCCTGCCAGCCCAGCTCTGCCGGTGCCCCTCACTCCCGACCCGCAGCCCCTGCCAGCCCAGCCCTGCCGGTGCCCCTCACTCCTGACCCGCAGCCCCTGCCAGCCCCGCCCTGCCGGTGCCCCTCACTCCCCACCCGCAGCCCCTGCCAGCCCAGCCCTGCCCCCCAGCTCTGCTGGTGCCCCTCACTCCTGACTCGCAGCCTCTGCCAGCCCTGCCGGTGCCCCTCACTCCCAACCCGCAGCCCCTGCCAGCCCAGCCCTGCCCCCCGAGCTCTGCCGGTGCCCCTCACTCCTGACCCGCAGCCCCTGCTAACCCAGCCCTGCCCCCCCCCAGCCCTGCAGGTGCCCCTCACTCCCGACCCGCAGCCCCTGCTAGCCCAGCCCTGCCGGTGCCCCTCACTCCTGACCTGCAGCCCCTGCCAGCCCAGCCCTGCCCCCCCTGCTCTGCCGGTGCCCCTCACTCCTGACCCGCAGCCCCTGCTAGCCCAGCCCTGCCCCCCCCCAGCTCTGCCGGTGCCCCTCACTCCCGACCCGCAGCCCCTGCCAGCCCAGCCCTGCCCCCCCCCAGCACACAGCTGAGTTGCGGTGCTGGGGGGGCAGTGGAGTGGGGTAATTGCAGGAAGCTCTGGGGTTGCATCATGAATCTCTGAGCTAAAGAAACCGGCGCAGAGCGAGAGCTGGTGGCGGGGAAAGCGAGGGGGTTTCACCCGGGGCAGGCGGATTTCCCAGAAGCTTTGTCCTAAGGAGAATGTCGGTCTCACCCCATCCTATCTGGGCCCCTCACCTGACGCTGGGGCTGGGCACAGGACCCCTCGCCGGCGCTGGGCCGTGGTTTCCCAGATCAGCCTCACGTGAGCTGCTGGCTTTAAGTGAAAGCACCAGGCGAAACCAGCTGTGCCCGGCACCGGGGCTGTTTCTGGTCCCTTTTCCCCGGAGCCGCATCATGGGCAGCGCCTGGGCCGGGACACCCCTCCGGGCACAGCCCCCCAGTTCCCCCCCCCAGGCGGCCGCCACTGGTTCCTGCCTCCAGCCCCCCCGGGAGATCCCCCCACGGGCCCCAGACGAGGCACCCGAGCCCCAGCTCAGAGCAGAGCCCAGGAGCGCTGGAGCCAGGCGGGGGCCCCACCTGTGGCCCCCCAGCGCAAGGAGGCTCCAGGTGGGGTAATTTGCATATGGGGAGGGGGTGTGGCCAGCCCGTGGCCCCACCCAAGGGAGGAGGAGTGGATTCCCAGAAGCAGGGGGGCCCCCACAGGGAACTTTCCCCCCACCCCGCCCCCAGCCGGGCAGGTGGTT
This sequence comes from Mauremys mutica, assembly GCF_020497125.1. Lineage (NCBI taxonomy): Eukaryota > Metazoa > Chordata > Testudines > Geoemydidae > Mauremys > Mauremys mutica. The sequence continues at coordinate 157,369,172 of NC_059075.1, forward strand.
TCCAGCAGTTCCCATATGAGAGGCAGTTTCGGGCCAGGACCCACTGGGCATCCCCGGCCCGGCAGCCCGCGGCGCCCCCCAGAGCGGAGCCCCCAGCAGCGTCGGCCACAGCTCGGGTCTGACAAGCTGAGTTAGAGAACGTGGGGGGGCCCTGGGGGCAGATCCCCCCACTGCCCCCACCCCGGGCGCATGGAGCCCATTAGACGCCGCCCGGCCCGGGGTATCCTCCCCTCCCCGACCCTGAAAATCAGCCTCCGGGGGCTCCCTGCTCCCCCCGCCATGATTCCAGGGGGGACAGGAACGTGCTGGAACCTGGGAGAGCTGGGGGGGTTGCCAGGGCCAGCCCCCCCCACTGCCCCTGTCCCACCAGAGCTCACTAGCCCGTGATCAGTCGGGGCAGGGGGTCCCCAGCGCCTCCAGCTGGACGGAGAGAGAAGGGGGATCCCTGGGGTCCCACGAAGGCAGCTGGGTCCTCGCTCCCAGGTGGGAGGGGGCAGAGTCCTAGGGGAGACGGGGGCGTTAGCAAGAGACCGGGGACCCCAGATCCAGCCCCCCAATTCCTGTCCTGAGAGCCCCTCACCCCTCAGCTCAAAGCCCCAATCCAGGGAAGGTGGACAGCTGGGGGAGTCCTCCAGACCCAGCGCCCCCTTCCCCCACGTACCACGTCAGTGTCCTGCTGGCACCGGCCGGGGGTCACTCGTCCCGGCCGTCAGCCCCCGCACTGCGCCTTTCTGCCTCATCTGCAAGGGGGAGAGGGCGGGGTTAAGCCCTGGCTAGCCCCGCCCCCACAGGAACCTGCCTCCCCCCCAGGGGGCAGATCCCCCCCGCCCCCACCTCGTCCAGCTCCTTCTGCGTCTCCTCCTCCATGCGGCGAATGTCGTCCATGCTCAGATCCACCCGCTTGTCCAGCCAGCAGAAGAGCTGCCGGTTGAAACTGGTGAAAAGCCGTTGCTCTTGCTAGGGGCAGAGACAGAGCGAGCGTCATATTGGGGGGCCAGAGGGGCCAGAGGGGCCAGGCCCCGTGTCCCGTTCCCCACCCCTGAGCCAGCGAGCCCGGCCCGGGGCGGGGGGGAGCCGGCGCCCCCTGGGGGGGAAGGGCCCCGTGTCCCCGGCCCGGGGCGGGGGGGAGCCGGCGCCCCCTGGAGGGGAAGGGCCCCGTGTCCGCAGCCCGGGGCGGGGGGGAGCCGGCGCCCCCTGGAGGGGAAGGGCCCCGTGTCCCAGGCCCGGGGCGGGTGGGAGCCGGCGCCCCCTGGAGGGGAAGGGCCCCGTGTCCCTGCCCGGGGCGGGTGGGAGCCGGCGCCCCCTGGAGGGGAAGGGCCCCGTGTCCCCGGCCCAGGGCGGGTGGGAGCCGGCGCCCCCTGGAGGGGATCAGCCCCGTGTCCCTGCCCGGGGCGGGTGGGAGCCGGCGCCCCCTAGAGGGGATCGGCCCCGTGTCCCTGCCCGGGGCGGGTGGGAGCCGGCGTCCCCTGGAGGGGAAGGGCCCTGTGTCCCTGCCCGGGGCGGGTGGGAGCCGGCGCCCCCTGGAGGGGAAGGGCCCCGTGTCCCCGGCCCGGGGCGGGTGGGAGCCGGCGCCCCCTGGAGGGGAAGGGCCCCGTGTCCCTGCCCGGGGCGGGTGGGAGCCGGCGCCCCCTGGAGGGGATCAGCCCCGTGTCCCTGCCCGGGGCGGGTGGGAGCCGGCGCCCCCTGGAGGGGATCGGCCCCGTGTCCCGGCCCGGGGCGGGTGGGAGCCGGCGCCCCCTGGAGGCGAATGGCCCCGTGTCCCGGCCCAGGGCGGGTGGGAGCCGGCGCCCCCTGGAGGGGATCAGCCCCGTGTCCCCGGCCCGGGGCGGGTGGGAGCCGGCGCCCCCTGGAGGGGATCGGCCCCGTGTCCCCGGCCCGGGGCGGGTGGGAGCCGGCGCCCCCTGGAGGGGATCGGCCCCGTGTCCCCGGCCCGGGGCGGGTGGGAGCCGGCGCCCCCTGGAGGGGATCGGCCCCGTGTCCCTGGCCCGGGGCGGGTGGGAGCCGGCGCCCCCTGGAGGGGATCAGCCCCGTGTCCCTGCCCGGGGCGGGTGGGAGCCGGCGCCCCCTGGAGGCGAATGGCCCCGTGTCCCGGCCCGGGGCGGGTGGGAGCCGGCGCCCCCTGGAGGCGAATGGCCCCGTGTCCCGGCCCGGGGCGGGTGGGAGCCGGCGCCCCCTGGAGGGGATCGGCCCCGTGTCCCTGCCCGGGGGCCGCCCGGCGCCGTCTCACCTTGTGTGTGAATTGCTGCAGGCGGCCCTGCAGGCCGCACCAGGGAAGTTCACCGTCACCAGCTTGTAGCGCACATGTGGGGAGACCCCTTGTTCCTGGCCAATTCCCCCTAGGAAAGGACACGAGGGACGTAAGAACGGAGCCGCCCTGCTCGGTCCATCCCCGCTGGAGCCGGATCCAGTGTCCAGCTCGGCGCCCAGCCCCAGCCGCTGCCGCCCGACCAGGGCCCCAAGGGACATCGCCTCAGCCCTGCCAAGGGGCAGGATTTGTTGTGTCTCAAGGGACACCCAGAGCAGGGGCTGCGTCCCGGCCCATCCTGCTACTAGCCAGCGATGGACCCATCCTGCTACTAGCCAGCGATGGACCCATCCTCCAGGAACGTGGCCAGTTCCTGGTTGAAGCCTGTTATAGCCTTGGCTTCACAGCATCCCCCTGGCACCGAGTTCCCCGGCTGGCCGGGCGTTGGGGGAAGAAATACGGCCTGTGTTTGTTTGAAACCTGCTGCCGACTAACGTCATCGGGTGACCCCTAGTTCTTGTGGTAGGAGCAGGAGTAAATAACACTCCCTGTCTACTTTCTCCCCCCGTCAGGATTTTATAGCCCTCTACCATACCCCCCTTAGCCGTCTCTTTCCCAAGCTGGCCAGCCCCCGTCTGACCAATCTCCTCCCACAGCTGCCGTTCCAGACCCCTCACCCTTTGTGCCCTTTGCTGAACCTTTTCCAGTGCCCGTGGGTCTGCTTCGAGGTGGGGCGACCAGATCTACACAGCGGTCAAGGTGTGGGCGTCCCATGTGTGATGAACGGGGATTCTCCCTTGTTATGTTGTAGGTGAGCCTATGTGAGTCTTACTCTTTGGCATGAGAGCCGTGTGTGCCTCAGTTTCCCTGTGTGCTGCACCAATGCCCAGGTGGTGGGAATAGGGGTGTGTGACTTGCGGGGGCTGCTCCAGCTGCCTGCAGGGATGCTGTGGCCCCACCAGAGACCCAGGAGGGGGATGACACCAGGTGACTCTTGGCCCGGGTGAGACAAAGGCCGGAGGAGGAGCAATGGGCCGGGCAGGGGCCAGGCAGCTGGAAGCGAGTCGGTCTGGGCTGGCTTGGGGGGGGGGGGGCGGGACCAGCCCTGGCTCTGGGCCCCCCTCCCGCCAAGTTGGACTTGGCTGAAAGTCCCTGATTTCTGTGCTAACGAGCTCTGCCCTACGCGGCGTTCCTGTCGCCTAATAAACCTCTGTGTCACTGGCTGGCTGAGAGTCACGTCTGCCTGCGCAGTGGGGGGGCAGGACCCTGTGGCCCCCCCAGGACCCCGCCAGGGCGGACTCGCTGTGGGAAGCGCACGGAGGGGCAGAGGAGGCTGAATGCTCCCAGGAGAGACCCAGGAGGTGAAGCCGTGGGAGCTTCTTGCCCTGCAGACAGGCTGCTCCGAGGGAGAGGAGGCTCCCAGAGTCCTGCCTGGCTTGGTGGGGAGCAGCTCCAGAGCAGCGCCCGGGGGCTCCGGGACACAGGGATTTATGAGGCAATATGAGATTTTCTCTCTCCCTTTCCTAATGGTTCCAACATTCTGTGGCCGTTCGGCTGCGGCTGCACGTTGAGGGGCGCTTTGCAGAGAACCATCCACAGTGACTCCAGGATCGTCCTGGAGTGGGACCAGCTGATCTAGAGCTGGGCTGGGGGGTTCCAATGTGCAGGGTTTGCATTTCTCAGCACCGAATTTCACCTGCCAGGTTGTTGCCCAGTCCCCCAGTTTTGAGGGACCCTTTGTCGCTCTTCGCAGGCTGCCTGGGACTGAACTACCTTGAGGAGTTTTGTATCGTCTGCAGATGTTGCCACCTCCCTGTTCACCCCTTTTTCCAGATCGTTTATGCCTGTTGACTGGGACGGGGCCCAGCACAGGCCCCTGGGGGACCCCACGATTTACCTCTCTCCAGGCTGAGAACTGACCGTTTATTCCTGCCCTTTGTTCCCGTCTTGTCACCAGTGACCGACCCACGCGGAGACCTTCCCTCCATCCCCTGGCAGCTGACTTGGCGAAGAGCCTTTGGCGAGGGGCCTCGTCCACGTTCCCTATATCCCCTGGGTCCCCCTTGTCCACCTGTCGACCCCCCGTAATTCTCACGTTGGGGAGGCTGATTTCCCTGCACAGACGCCGTGTTCAATGTGACGACGCAAACAGGAGCAGACATGGCACCGCGAACCCAGGAGTCCGGGTTCCCAGCCCCTCCCCTCTCTCTCCCTGATCTAAGCCAGTAGGCAGCAGGTACCTTCCAGGCTGGACCGAGTGGCCCTCGCCCCGTCTTCACGGAAGTGAAAAGAGCCGGATCTTCGTCTGCTTTGTAACCCTGGCACAGAGAGAGGGAGGGAGGGAGGTGCTGACCCGCCTCCGGACACCCTGCAGTCAGGGCTGGGCTAGCAGGGGCTGCGGGTCGGGAGTGAGGGGCACCAGCAGGGCTGGGGGGCAGGGCTGGGCTGGCAGGGGCTGCGGGTCGGGAGTGAGGGGCACCAGCAGAGCTGGGGGGCAGGGCTGGCAGGGGCTGCGGGTCGGGAGTGAGGGGCACCGGCAGAGCTGGGGGGGGCAGAGCTGAGCTGGCAGGGGCTGCGGGTCAGGAGTGAGGGGCACCGGCAGAGCTGGGGGGGGGCAGGGCAGGGCTGGCAGGGGCTGCGGGTCAGGAGTGAGGGGCACCGGCAGAGCTGGGGCGGGCCGGGCTGGGCTGGCAGGGGCTGCAGGTCGGGAGTGAGGGGCACCGGCAGAGCTGGGGGGGGCACGGCTGGGCTGGCAGGGGCTGCGGGTGGGGAGCGCGGCGCACCGGCAGAGCTGGGGGTTGGGCTGGGCTGGCAGGGCCTGGGGGTCGGCTGTGTGGGGCACTGGCAGGGCTGGGGGTAGGGCAGGGCTGGCAGGGGCTGCGGGTCGGGAGTGAGGGGCACCGGCAGAGCTGGGGGGGGCAGGGCTGGGCTGGCAGGGGCTGCGGGTCGGGAGTGAGGGGCATCGGCAGAGTTGGGGGGGGGGGCAGGGCTGGGCTGGCAGGGGCTGCAGGTCGGGAGTGAGGGGCACCGGCAGGGCTGGGGGTGGCAGGGCTGGGCTGGCAGGGCCTGCGGGTCGGCAGTGAGGGGCACTGGCAGGGCTGGGGGGGCAGGGCTGGGCTGGCAGGGGCAGCGGGTCGGGAGTGAGGGGCACCGGCAGGGCTGGGGGTAGGGCTGGGCTGGCAGGGGGCTGCGGGTCGGGAGTGAGGGGCACCGGCAGAGCTGGGGGGGGGCAGGGCTGGGCTGGCAGGGGGCTGCGGGTCGGGAGTGAGGGGCACCGGCAGCGGTGGGGGTAGGGCTGGGCTGGCAGGGGGCTGCGGGTCGGGAGTGAGGGGCACCGGCAGAGCTGGGGGGGCAGGGCTGGGCTGGCAGGGGCTGCGGGTCGGGAGTGAGGGGCACCGGCAGGGCTGGGGGGGGCACGGCTGGGCTGGCAGGGGCTGCGGGTCGGCAGTGAGGGGCACAGGCAGGGCTGGGGGGGCAGGGCTGGGCTGGCAGGGGCTGGGGGTCGGGAGTGTGTGGAACCGGCAGGGCTGGGGGTAGGGCTGGGCTGGCAGGGGGCTGCGGGTCGGGAGTGAGGGGCACCGGCAGAGCTGGGGGGGGGCAGGGCTGGGCTGGCAGGGGGCTGCGGGTCGGGAGTGAGGGGCACCGGCAGCGCTGGGGGTAGGGCTGGGCTGGCAGGGGGCTGCGGGTCGGGAGTGAGGGGCACCGGCAGAGCTGGGGGGGGGCAGGGCTGGGCTGGCAGGGGCTGCGGGTCGGGAGTGAGGGGCACCGGCAGGGCTGGGGGGGCAGGGCTGGGCTGGCAGGGCCCGCGGGTCGGGAGTGAGGGGCACCGGCAGAGCGGGGGGGGCAGGGCTGGGCTGGCAGGGGCTGCGGGTCGGGAGTGAGGGGCACCGGCAGAGCTGGGGGGGCACGGCTGGGCTGGCAGGGCCTGCGGGTCGGGAGTGAGGGGCATCAGCTGTGGAGGGGCTCTCACCTCCTCGGACACCTGGGTCCGGTCAGCGATGTCTATGTGAACGACTTCCACGTCCTTCCATGTCTCCGTGTCCAGACCGTGAACCTGCCCCGGGCAGGGAGGGAGCCGTCAGCGAGGGGGGAGCAGAGCATTATGGGTAAGTGGTCTCACTCCTAAGGGGGGACACCCACCCTCAGGGCTCTCCCCTGCTTTGGCCTCCTTCCCCGGGGGCTGGGCTGATGGGGGGGCACCGGGGGCGGGGCTGACAGGGGGCGGAGCTAGGGGACCTGGGGGCGGGGCTGACAGGGGGGGAGCTAGGGGACCTGGGGGCGGGGCTGACAGGGATGGGCTCTAGCCTGGCCATGGGGGGCACCAGGCGCGGGGCTGATGGGGGACGGGGCCTGGCCTGGCCATGGGGCGTACTGGGGGGCGGGGCTGGGGGCACCGGGGGCGGGGCTTATGGGGGGTGGGGCCTGGCCTGGCCATGGGGCGTACTGGGGGGCGGGGCTGGGGGCACCGGGGGCGGGGCTGACAGGGGGTGGGGCTGGGGGCACCGGGGGCGGGGCTGACGGGGGGTGGGGCCTGGCCATGGAGTGTACTGGAGGCGGAGCTGCCAGGGGGCGTGTCTGGGGGCGGGGCTGATGGGGGACAGGGCCTGGCCAGGCCATGGAGTGTATTGGGGGGCGGGGCTGCCAGGGGGCGGGGCTGGCGGTACTGGGGGCGGGGCTGATGGGGGACAGGGCCTGGCCAGGCCATGGAGTGTATTGGGGGGCGGGGCTGCCAGGGGGCGGGGCTGGCGGTACTGGGGGCGGGGCTGACTTACATTGTCCTGGGTGCCCAGGTCGGGTTTGTGCCACGTCTCGATCTTGAGGATGAAATCGTCCCTCCTGCGCTGGTTCTGGGGGGCGAGGCGCAAGTGGGGGGCGGTCGCAGAGCCCAGAACCCCACAGACCCCCCACCCCAGTGATGAGCTCCCACAACCCTAAGAACCCAGGCGTCCGGGCTCCCAGCCGCCCCAGACCCGGTAGGGAACCCCACGTGCCTGTCTCCCCCCACATCCTGCCCCCGACTGACCCCTCCTCCCCCTCCCCCTCCGGGGTAGCAGCAGCAGCCCGGGGCTCGGGGGTATTTAAAGGGCCAGGGCGGTAGAAGCAGGCAGAGCCCCAGACTTTGTAAATAGGCCCCAGAGCCCCCGGCCCTGCCCCAGGGCTCCAGCAGGGGGGCTCTGGCGGCAATTTAAAGGGCCGGGGGTTGCAGCCCCTGCTGGGAGCCCCAGGGCCTTTAACTTGCCCCCTGGGGAAGCCGGGCTGCCCCGTTAGCAACCGGTTCTACGCGGGCATCTACTGCCCCCGCCAACACCTCCCGCGGGGCAGACACAGCAAGACAACGGGAGGCCAGATCCCGGGGACGGAGTCCCAGGGGGGATCCCCCACCCGCACGGCACTGACTGTGAGAACTGCAGCCCCAGGCCCCAGGCCAGCAGGAACGAGAGAGAGAGAGAGAGAGAGAGAGAGAGAGAGATGGGGAGATTAGCAGCTAACATCAACAGCAGAGAACCCAGGCGTCCGGGCTCCCACCCCCCCATCCGGCCAGGTGTGTGGCTGTCACGAAGTCTGGGGCAGTCAGGGCCCTGCACCCCCCTCGTCCTGCGGTTCCCCGGGACTCTCAGCCAGCCGGGAACACAGCAGGGTTATTAGCCGACAGGACAGTCCCAAGCAGGGCTTGTAGGTACAACCAGGACCCCCCAGCCAGGTCCCTCTGGGGGGAGCCCAGACCCCGGTTCTGGGCTCGCTCTGTTTCCCCAGCTAGCTCCAAACTGCACCCCCCCCAGCTGTCTCACTCCTCCCCCGGCTCCTCCTCCAGCCTTTGGCCAGTTTCGGGGGGCAGGTGTCACCTGGCCCCACCCTTCTCTCGGCTCAGGTATCGTCCCTCAAGTGAAGTCACCCCCTGATATCCCAGCCCCATCCAGCACCAATGCAGACAGTGCCAGTAACGCCCCCCCTCGCAGGCACTGCCAGTAACGCCCCCCCGTCGCCCCCCCTCGCAGGCAGTGCCAGTAACACCCCCCGTCGCCCCCCCTCGCAGACTGTGCCAGTAACGCCCCCCCGTCGCCCCCCCTCGCAGGCACTGCCAGTAACGCCCCCCCGTCGCCCCCCCTCGCAGGCAGTGCCAGTAACGCCCCCCCGTCGCCCCCCCTCGCAGGCAGTGCCAGTAACGCCCCCCCGTCGCCCCCCCTCCCAGGCAGTGCCAGTAACGACCCCCGTCGCCCCCCCTCGCAGGCAGGGCCAGTAACGCCCCCCCTCGCAGGCAGTGCCAGTAACGGCCCCCCCGTCGCCTCCCCTCGCAGGCAGTGCCAGTAACGCCCCCCCGTCGCCCCCCCTCGCAGGCAGTGCCAGTAACGCCCCCCCGTCACCCCCCCTCGCAGACTGTGCCAGTAACGCCCCCCCGTCGCCCCCCCTCGCAGACTGTGCCAGCACCACTGGTGAGGCCCAGGGGCTGGCGGACGGCTGGATCATCCCCAAAGCCAGCATGTCCCTGACCTCTCTTTCCAGGTCCAGGGCAGTTTTCCCGGTGACCCGAAAAGGGGAGCATCTTATAGGGGGATGTGACCCGGTCTCCACCCGGTGGACAGTCAAATTAGTGCGCCCAGGCTGGTTGGAAAACAGCTGTCGGTATATAAGAACATAAGAACATAAGAAAGGCCGTACCGGGTCAGACCAAAGGTCCATCTAGCCCAGTATCTGTCGACCGACAGTGGCCAATGCCAGGTGCCCCTGAGGGAGTGAACCTAACAGGCAATGATCAAGTGATCTCTCTCCTGCCATCCATCTCCATCCTCTGACGAACAGAGGCTAGGGACACCATTCTTACCCAGCCTGGCTAATAGCCATTTATGGACTTAGCCACCATGAATTTATCCAGTCCCCTTTTAAACATTGTTCTAGTCCTAGCCTTCACAACCTCCTCAGGCAAGGAGTTCCACAGGTTGACTGTGCGCTGCGTGAAGAAGAACTTCCTTTTATTTGTTTTAAACCTGCTGCCTATTAATTTCATTTGGTGACCCCTAGTTCTTGTATTATGGGAATAAGTAAATAACTTTTCCTTATCCACTTTCTCAACATCACTCATGATTTTATATACCTCTATCATGTCCCCCCTTAGTCTTCTCTTTTCCAAACTGAAGAGTCCTAGCCTCTTTAATCTTTCCTCCTATGGGACCCTCTCTAAACCCCTAATCATTTTAGTTGCTCTTTTCTGAACCTTTTCTAGTGCTAGAATATCTTTTTTGAGGTGAGGAGACCACATCTGTACACAGTATTCGAGATGTGGGCGTACCATGGATTTATATAAGGGCAGTAATATATTCTCAGTCTTATTCTCTATCCCCTTTTTAATGATTCCTAACATCCTGTTTGCTTTTTTGACCGCCTCTGCACACTGCGTGGGCATCTTCAGAGAACTATCCACGATAACTCCAAGATCTTTTTCCTGACTCGTTGTAGCTAAATTAGCCCCCATCATGTTGTAGGTATAGTTGGGGTTATTTTTTCCAATGTGCATTACTTTACATTTATCCACATTAAATTTCATTTGCCATTTTGTTGCCCAATCACTTAGTTTTGTGAGATCTTTTTGAAGTTCTTCACAATCTGCTTTGGTCTTAACTATCTTGAGTAGTTTAGTATCATCTGCAAACTTTGCCACCTCACTGTTTACCCCTTTCTCCAGATCATTTATGAATAAATTGAATAGGATTGGTCCTAGGACTGACCCTTGGGGAACACCACTAGTTACCCCTCTCCATTCTGAGAATTGACCATTAATTCCTACCCTTTGTTCCCTGTCCTTCAACCAGTTCTCAATCCATGAAAGTGTTGTGTATTTGGTTGTCAGGGGTTTTGTTACTATGGCAACTGAGTTAGACTATTAAGGGATAGCTCAGCCGGTTTCAACCGGCTGAGTGAGCTCTCTGTGTCTGTAAATAAAATGGAGGTTTTGGTTAGCTGTCTGCTCTCTGGCCTCAAGTGATTGCTTCCTACACCGGCTGCCCCAAGGATATAACAGAAAGGACCTTTCCTTTTATCCCATGACAGCTTAATTTACGCAAGAGCCTTTGGTGAGGGACCTTGTCAAAGGCTTTCTGGAAATCTAAGTACACTATGTCCACCGGATCCCCCTTGTCCACATGTTTGTTGACCCCTTCAAAGAACTCTAATAGATTAGTAAGACACGATTTCCCTTTACAGAAACCATGTTGACTATTGCTCAAGAGTTTATGTTTTTCTATGTGTCTGACAATTTTATTCTTTACTATTGTTTCAACTAATTTGCCCGGTACTGACGTTAGACTTACCGGTCTGTAATATAGATGCAGCACCCCTCTGATCTCAGCCTGCTGGGCCAGGGTCAGCTGATCAGAGAGGGGAATCGCCTCCAGGGGGGAACCAGCCTTTGTCCCTGGGAATAGATCCACTAAAGGGTCATCTCCCTGCTCCTCCCAGTGTCCACACACGGCCAACACCACATTCCCCCTGTCATAATATGGCTTCATCATATGCACACGGTACACCCGGCAGTGGTGCGCCCGGTTCGACAGCTCCACCACATAGTTTACCTCATTTAGCTGGTTGACAACCTTGAAGGGCCCTTCCCAGGTGGCCTGGAGTTTGAAGGCCCCCTTACCCGCCTCCCATATAACAGTTCGAAAGGCGAGAACCCGGTTGTGACGTTATTGATATAAATGGGGACCATATAGAACATGGGTTGCAACCAAGGTCCTGTAGTGGCTCCAAATCCTAAGTAAAGGGGGTCATATAAGGTGTCTAAGACCAGGTTCTGGGTTGCTGATTATAATTATGCTGTCTATATGTCTGTATCATTTTTAGTTGAAGTTATGAATGTTGGCTCTATGCTGTCTGTATTTCAAGTTTGTGCTGTGCTTCTGGGGGAAGCCTCCCAGACAAGCTGGTGTTAGCTCTGCCTAGCCTGTTTGATGGCCCATTAAGGACCGTCAGCTACACAATGGACCCATGGAGAGAAGGCAGACACGCCTTGTGACTCAGCAAAGTATGCAGGGACTGGCCCATGTGACTCCAGGCTCCATTTTGCTGTAAATTTCCACAGTGAAGACAAAGAGATTCTTACACCTGGAAAAGTCTATATAAGGCTGATGCTTCATCTCCATCTTGTCTTCAATCCTGCTTCTGACCTCTGGAAGGACTTTGCTACAAACTGAAGCTCTGCACGAAAGGACTGTTGACCCATCCCAGCGGGGGATGTTCCAGAGACTTGATTTGAACCTGCAGTTTACTCCAGCACTGCTGCAAGCCTGAACTAAGAACTTTGCCATTACTGTATGTAATTGATTCCATTTAACCAATTCTACCTCTCATCTCTACCTTTTTCCCTTTGTAAATAAACCTTTAGATTTTAGATTCTAAAGGATTGGCAACAGCGTGATTTGTGGGTAAGATCTGATGTGTATATTGACCTGGGTCTGGGGCTTGATCTTTTGGGATCGAGAGAACCTTTTTCTTTATTGGGGTGTTGGTTTTCATAACCATTCATCCCCAGGACGAGTGCACTGGTGGTGATACTGGGAGACTGGTGTGTCTAAGGAAATTGCTTGTGTGACTTGTGGTTAGCCAGTGGGGTGAGACCAAAGTCCTTTTTGTCTGGCTGGTTTGGTTTGCCTTAGAGGTGGAAAAACCCCAGCCTAGGGCTGTGACTGCCCTATTTGAGCAATTGGTCCTGATTTGGCACTCTCAGTTGGATCCCGCCAGAATCGCTCTGTCACAGTGGCGTAGTCGTGCTTGGATCCACAGAACCAGGTCAATTAAGCTTTGGGTCAGAACCCCACGCTATCCAAATTTTAACTTTGGGATTGAGAGTTTGGTTGGTTAAAGATCAGTGACCATGCGACAGAGAGCATCAGGAAAAGCAAGGAAACTGCAAGCCTTGAGAGACAGTCTGCAGTTTGATTATGAGCAAGAACTGGCAGAAATTCGAATGGAGAAAGAGGCTGATGAGAGAAAGAAAGAAGTTGCTAAGAGAGAAGAAAAAGCTCGTAAGAGGCGTCTGGAGCTGCTGGCTGCTGAGGAGAAAACTCGACAGATGCAACAGGAGACAGCTAGACTCCAGCTCCAAGTCAAAAAAGCAATGGAAGAAAAGCAGAGACTGTATCCTCTTGAAAGTCCAGTTGGTAACAATGTTGGTATGTTGTATAACTCTGAGCAGTTGTCTGGGGGTAACCAAATGTACCCCAACAATGCCACCTTTTATGTCAATGCTGTTACTGTGGGTTCAGTAGGGGGTGGCCCCATAAATTGTGCCAGTGCTATGGATGGGAATGGTAATGGAAAATTCATAGAGTGTGTAAAAGTCAATGGTAAAAGCTGTTTAGGGCAAATTATGGCTTCTAACATCACTCTTGTTAGAGCAGATCTGGTCAAAGAGGAAGATTATTTACCAAATCAGAGTGTGAATGTTGTGATCCTCTGTGAGTTTACTGTCCGTGTGCCTTTAGCCAGAATCCACCTTGAGTGGAATGGGGCTCAGCATGAGGTGATAGCTGGCGTCAGGAAGTTATTGCCTAAAGATCTTTTAATTGGGGAAAATGTTAAAGCTTTGTTCAATCCAGGTAGCCAGTCACAGGAGAGGAATAATCTTAAACCTGTGTCTATTGTGGGCAATAATTTGCCTGAGGTGGGTTGCTCCAAAGGTTTGTCTGTGCAAAAAAGCAGTGTGTCTGGGAATGAAGTTTCTGAATGTCTGTCTGATGTCTCAGAAGGGAATCTGGAGTTAGATCAAGAGCAGAAAGATCTCATTGGGGAGGAAAAGGTTTCTCAGGAGCAGATTAAAGTAAATGGTCAGGTTAAAGCCCTAACTGAGGAAGGAAAGGGTAAATTTGTAATGGGTAATGGATTGGTGGCTAGTGCAGCTTGTAGAAGTAAACCTGAAATGGGTAACTGTGATTTGCTAAAAGTAGCTCAGTGTAGTGAAAAGAGCAGCAGCTTATCTGTTGGAAGAGGCAATGTGCCTGGCAGGGAAAGTTTGGAGGAGCCTAGGCAGCCTTGTGAGCTGATGGCTTTGTCTAATCAGCAGTTTGGGAAGGGAGGGATAGTGGAAGATGAGTGTCCATATCCCTTACCTGTTTCCTGTGTGGAGAAATGTGACAGTGAAGGGAATGTGCCTGTGTCTGTCAGGGGTATTGACTTGCCTATGAAGGAAGCTACCCCAGTCTCCAAGCAGTTGTCTGTGAACAGCCCTGTGTGCTGGGACAAGGGAAGTAAAATCCCAAGCTGTGTGTCTGGTAAAGGAGAATGTGTCTCCGGCTCTTCTGTGTCTGTGGAGCAGACAGAAGGTGCCTGTCAGCCTGTGATGGTTGAGGGTGATTCAGTTGTCTCGAAGTTGGTTGTAAATACAGCTAAAGCCCAGGAAGGGAATGGTCCTGAGTTTGGGTCTGCTGGGGAGAATGGCACTGTGACTAGGTTGCATCCAGTTAGTGTCTTAGCAAAATCCCAGAGAACAGACAATTCTGGTGCTTGTGGTTTGCCAGTTGCTCATGTGTGGTTGGAAAAGGGTGCAGCAACTCTGTCTGATCAGGGTGATACCCCAGCCAGGGCACAAGGAGAGCATAAAGGTGATTTAATTGTGTTACCGACTGACAGTTTGACAACTTGTAGCAAGAAGGAAAAGATTCCTGAACTTGTTCATGGCCAAGGGAAGGAGATTGTTTCTAACCTGTTATCTAGAAAGTCTGTAGCATCTGTGGTTGCTCAGGGAAGTGTTCCTGTAGAGCAAGCCCTAGGTGAAGAGGGGAAGGGCAGAATTTCTGTGAGGGGTGAATTGCTGCTTAGAGAAGCTCCTAGGGAAAGGAATCCTCATGGTAGCCTGTGCAAGCAGTTTACTGCAACTGAAGGGTGTAAAAGTGATTTAATCAAGAAAGTTTCAGTTCCTAACAGCCAGAAATTTTCTGTTGTGAATGGATCCACTGACTTTCCTTTTGAGAGATCCAGTGTGGGCAGCTTTGAAAAGGTCTCAGGTGGAGTAGAAGCTGTTAAGGAAGTTGAGCAGCCCTATAACCACCTGGCTGTGTGTGGCCAGCTTGTTGGTGGGGAGACAATGCTGTTGGGACAGGAATGTCTCCATGCTGAATCTGTAAGTGAGCAGTCTGTGCTTCAGGATCTGAGGACAGATTCAGTTACTGGTGTTTCAGAGCAGAACAGTTGTATGGCTAAATGCTTGAGGAGGCAGGGGAGAGCAAGCCAGCTCTCACCCTTAGACTCTTTGGATTTGTGTGGTACCTCTGTGAGACAAAGTCCAGCCTTGGAATCCATAGCAGCTGAAGAGTTAAAAGCTAGTGTCTGTGTTGATGCGAATTACTTGGCTGGCAGGGAGAAGACAGAATTGCTAATAGCTGTTAGCACAGAGGGCCCGCCCCATCAGCCAGTGAATTCTGTTAAGCAAGAGAAATCAGGGTTTAATCCAGAAGGAAAGAGAAGACTGAATTTTGCAAAGGGAAGCCACAGGTTAACCCTAAAATGCCCAAACTCCAATGGTATTGAGCCAAGGGTGTGGCATGACAAACATGATTGTAAATGGACACTTGCAATGAATTTGTTGTTATTGCTAATGCTAATTTTTGTAACTAATGTGTTGCTATGGCCAAGAACTGTAACAATGTACAATGTGCCTAATCTTTTGGAAAATCCCTTAAACATGTTGAAAGGAATACATGAAAACACACTTTATGTTAAAGGGCCTTGCTATACTGATGTTTCACAGTTAATGCATGTAAACAGTGTTGGAACTTTTCACAGGGGAAAATACATTCCAGACCTGATGTGCTGTATGAAAGGGGAAACTGAGGCACACTACCATATTGCTTTCATGGCTAAATGCCAAGATTCCTGTACTATGAACAACCTCAATATCTACATTGGTTTAATGTTATTTGGGTTCAAAACATTGGCCAGAACTGGTATGGATAAAGTAGCTATTTTCTTTAGCTCTTGGCAAGATCACATGAAACATACAGGAACCATGCTGCAAAAGCTAACCAAGTTATACCTTGAGTTTGTAAAGAGATCCATTCATGTTATTGAACATGACTTTGATAAACCATTTCGGTTATACACTGGTACGGCCTCTAGCCCAACACTAGCTGTAGTGAGACAGACCCAAGGAAAGGGGGCTCTTGGGATGCAGTCAGCGATGTTTTGTCATCCCTTCCTGCATCAATTTTGCGTTGGGGGTGTGACGTTATTGATATAAATGGGGACCATATAGAACATGGGTTGCAACCAAGGTCCTGTAGTGGCTCCAAATCCTAAGTAAAGGGGGTCATATAAGGTGTCTAAGACCAGGTTCTGGGTTGCTGATTATAATTATGCTGTCTATATGTCTGTATCATTTTTAGTTGAAGTTATGAATGTTGGCTCTATGCTGTCTGTATTTCAAGTTTGTGCTGTGCTTCTGGGGGAAGCCTCCCAGACAAGCTGGTGTTAGCTCTGCCTAGCCTGTTTGATGGCCCATTAAGGACCGTCAGCTACACAATGGACCCATGGAGAGAAGGCAGACACGCCTTGTGACTCAGCAAAGTATGCAGGGACTGGCCCATGTGACTCCAGGCTCCATTTTGCTGTAAATTTCCACAGTGAAGACAAAGAGATTCTTACACCTGGAAAAGTCTATATAAGGCTGATGCTTCATCTCCATCTTGTCTTCAATCCTGCTTCTGACCTCTGGAAGGACTTTGCTACAAACTGAAGCTCTGCACGAAGGACTGTTGACCCATCCCAGCGGGGGATGTTCCAGAGACTTGATTTGAACCTGCAGTTTACTCCAGCACTGCTGCAAGCCTGAACTAAGAACTTTGCCATTACTGTATGTAATTGATTCCATTTAACCAATTCTACCTCTCATCTCTACCTTTTTCCCTTTGTAAATAAACCTTTAGATTTTAGATTCTAAAGGATTGGCAACAGCGTGATTTGTGGGTAAGATCTGATGTGTATATTGACCTGGGTCTGGGGCTTGATCTTTTGGGATCGAGAGAACCTTTTTCTTTATTGGGGTGTTGGTTTTCATAACCATTCATCCCCAGGACGAGTGCACTGGTGGTGATACTGGGAGACTGGTGTGTCTAAGGAAATTGCTTGTGTGACTTGTGGTTAGCCAGTGGGGTGAGACCAAAGTCCTTTTTGTCTGGCTGGTTTGGTTTGCCTTAGAGGTGGAAAAACCCCAGCCTAGGGCTGTGACTGCCCTATTTGAGCAATTGGTCCTGATTTGGCACTCTCAGTTGGATCCCGCCAGAATCGCTCTGTCACACCGGTAGATTCCTGGGGTACCTCCCTGTACGCAAACAGCAGGTGAGGTAAGTACTTGTCCCAGTCCTGTGGGTGCTGGTGCATAAATGTTTTTAGCATCATCTTTAGCGTCCCGTTGAACCTCTCCACCAGCCCGTTGGTCTGGGGGTGGTACGCTGAGGCCCAGCTGGGTCGGACCCCACATTTCTCCCACAGGGACTGGAGCAGGTCCGACATGAAGTTGGACCCCTGGTCCGTTAAGACTTCCTGGGGGAACCCCACCCGGCTGAAAATGGTCAGCAGCGCATCCGCCACGGTGTCTGCTTCGGTAGAGGACAAGGCCACCGCCTCAGGGTATCGAGTGGCGAAATCTACCACCACCAGGATGTATTTCTTCCCTGACCGGGTCGCCTTGCTGAGAGGTCCCACCATGTCCATGGCCACCTTCTGGAAAGGCTCTTCTATGATGGGCAAAGGCCTCAGAGCTGCTTTCCCCTTGTCCCGGGCCTTCCCCACCGGCTGGCAGGGGTCACAGGATTGGCAGTACTGTCGGACATGGGTAAAGACCCCAGGCCAGTAAAAGTTCTGAAGCAGCCTATGCCTGGTGCGCCGGATTTCCTGGTGCCCGGCGAGGGGGATGTCATGGGCCAGGTACAGGAGCTTGGGGCGAAACTTCTGGGGAACCACCAGCTGCCTCCTAATCCCCCATGACTCCACCTCCCCGGGGGGAGCCCATTCTTGGTACAGGAACCCCTTCTCCCACAGGAACCTCTCCTTGCAACCTCTCCTCATGGTCTGTGCTGCACTGAGGTTGGCCTGGTCCCTGGGCTTCTGCAAGGAGGGATCCTTCTGCACCTCGGCCTGGAACTCAGCCACTGGGACAGGGATGGGGACCTGCTCTCTCTCACCGGCTGGGTCTGAGGCTGCAGCCTTCTTGAGCCGTGTTCTTGGGCGTTCCCTCCCCACCAGGTCAGGGTCCTGCGCCTCGGGCAGAGTACCTTCCCCGTTGTCGGAGCGCAGTGCCCTGCGCCGACTCTGACTACGGGTCACGACCAGGACACCCCGGGCGTTGCTTGGCCAGACCTCCAGGTCCCCCCCATTAACACCTCTGTGGGCAAATGGGGGTGTACCCCCACATCCTTGGGTGTGATGGAGCAGGGGCTGTCTGTGTGCTTGGTAGGCAGAGACAGGTCTGCAGCTGTAACATGAGCCTGGCCTGGGGGAGGGGAGGTCTCACCTCTGGCTGTAGCTAGACAAAGGGAGGGGGGAAGTGGAATCAGTCTTCGGTTGGGAGCTGGGAGGTGGGTTCCAGGGGATCCTAGGCTGGGATCTAAGCACCCTGAACCCCCCAGAAAGGCCAGATTGAGGGGTCCTGGCTCTGAACCCAAGCTGGGCTGTATCCTGTGTTCCTGTTGTTCAATAAACCTTCTGTTTTACTCGCTGGCTGAGAGTCACTGTGAGACCAGGAAGAGGGGTGCAGGGCCGGACTCCCCCACACTCCGTGACAATCATCCTTGGGGCCCCCCTTGGCCCCCCATTTCAGGTGTACCCTCACCACGGGCACCTTGAATGGGGTCCCACCCACACCCATAAGGGTCAGGTAGGTGTCAGGCACCATCCGATCTGGGGCCACCACCCCGGGCCGGGCCAGTGTCACCTCTGCGCCCGTGTCCCAGTACCCAGTGACCTCCCTCCCATCCACCTCCAGGGGAGCAAGGCACTCGCTCCGGAGGGGCAGCCCCGTGCACACCCTGTAAACCAAAAACTCGGAGTCTGGAGCATCCAGCCCCCCAGAGGAGCAGACCTGGGGCCCTCCTCCCTCCTTCCCAGGTGGTACGCAGCCAGCCCCCCTTTCCTGCGAACGCTGCCCCTCGTCCGATTGGGTCTTTACCCAGTTAACCCTCTGTGGGTTGGGTCTGCTCGGTCTGTCCCTGAGCTTGGGGCACTGGGCCCGTATGTGGCCTCGTTGGCCACAGTGAAAGCAGCCCATGTCTCGTGGGTCCCCTTGATTGGGTCGGACGGACCTGACGCTGGATGTTCCCCTTTGGTGGGGGTTCTCCATAGGCCCCCGCTGGGAGGTCCCATGGTGACTCTCTCTCTGCGTTGAGGCAGGCCTGCTCCTTCGAGACTCCTCCCGTCATCCCCTGCCCGACTGTCCACAAACTCGTCGGCCAGCTGGCCTGCGCGCTACGGGTTCTCCGGCTTCTGGTCCATCAACCACAGCCTCAGGTCGGATTGGCACTGCTCATACAGGTGCTCCAGTACGAATAGGTCAAGCAGGTCCTCTCTAGTTTGGGCCCCAGCTGTCCACTTGCGGGCGTACCCCTGCGCCCGGTTGACCAGTTGTAGGTATGTGACCTCCTGGGTTTTACGTTGACTCCGGAACCTCTTCCGGTACATCTCCGGGGTCAGCCCAAACTCGCGGAGCAGGGCCTGTTTGAACAGTTCGTAGTCCCCCGCCTCCGCCCCTCTCATTCGGCTGTACACCTCCACGGCGGTGGGGTCCAGTAAGGGGGTGAGGCACCGGATCCTGTCTGCAGGGTCAACCTGGTGCAGCTCGCAGGCATTCTCGAAGGCCGTCAGGAAGGTGTCTATGTCCTCCCCCTCCTTACGCCGGGCCAGGAAGTTCTTACCGAAGCTCTTTGTAGGCTTGGGCCCCCCCTCACTCACCGCAGCCGGGGCCCCGCTGCTCCCCAGCCGGGCCAGTTCCAGCTCATGTTTACGCTGCTTCTCCTTCTCCTCCCGCTCCTGCTGGCGCTGGTTCTCCTCACGCTGACGCTGTCTCTCCCGTTCCTGCCTCAGTTCTTGCCTCCTTAACTCGAGCTCTTCCTGTCTCAGCTCCCTGTCATATTCCAGCCGCATCCGTTCCAGGGACGGGGAGCTCCGCCGGGACGATCCCCTGCTGGCCGCCGGGGTCAGGGTGCCCTCGGTTTCACTGGGCTTCCGCCAACCCCTCCCCTAGGTATAGGGGGGCAGGGTCTCGGGGTGGCCTCGGCAGCAGTCTGGCCCCCCCCAGCCATGTCAGGGCCCAGGGCCCCCACTGTGTCCGCTGGGCGGCTTCCCTCTGGGACAGGGCTCGGTTCACCCAAGCGATCCGTCTCCTCCAGCTGGGCGATTCGCTGGTCTTTGGTGGACCTCCCAATGCGCAGCCCCCTCTGCCTGCACAGCTCCACCAGGTCTCTCTTAAGGTGCTTAGCAAACATCTTCCTGCCGGCCCCTCGCCAGCCTGTGCTCTCAGCTTCCCACCGGTTCCAGGGGGACCCCTCGTGCACCAGCCCTTCTTCAGGTCACCCCCTCTCTGCCAGGGTCGAGCTGCAGACTCCTCCGCCCCTGGGACTGCTCCTGCGATCCCCCCGGGGGACCCTGTTACTGCAAAGTCCTGCTCTCTGGTCACACTCTCCCAGGGGTTAATCGCCCCCTGAAACCGTCTCTCTCTGTCTCTTCAGCCCACCTGGCCCCCGTCAGTCCCCCTTCGTTTTACTGCTCCCCAGTCACTTACTGCAGGAAGCGCCGTTCCCGGGGTGCAGTCGATCCCACCGCTGCCACCAGAGTCATGGAGTGTAGGGAAGTCCGGCCCTGCCCCCCTCTTCCTGGGACCCCCAGTGACTCTCAGCCAGCCAGTAAAACAGAAGGTTTATTGGACAACAGGAACGCAGGATACAGCAGAGCTTGTGGGCACAACCAGGACCCCTCAATCAAGTCCTTCTGGGGGTTCAGGGAGCTTAGACCCCAGCTTGGGGTTCCCTGCACTGCACCCCCCAGCCCCAAACCGACACTGACAACCCCTCTCCAGCCTTGTCCAGCTTCCCAGCAAAGGTGTTGACTCCCCCTCCCCCTGCCTGGCTCAGGTCACAGGCCCTCACCTAAAGTCACCCCCTGCCCTCCCCTCCCCCACACAGACAGGCCCTGCTGCGTCACACCCGCCCCCATGCAGCCCGTCCCAGTAAAACTCCCCCGCCCCCGCCCCAGGCCAGCGCCCGTTGCAGGGGCTCACCGGGGCGGCAGCAGGGGTGGGACTTCCAGGCCTTCTCGTGGCACAGCAGGGAGCCCTCGGGCGCCAACATCTTCACCAAGCCGGGCACCTTGCTGTGGGGGGAGCACGCGGGGCTCAGAGCCAGGGGCCGGGGCTCCGCCCCACTCCACCAGCCCCACCCCCACCCTGGGGGCGCCTCCCACCTCCCCAGCCCTCCCTTGGAGAGCAGCTAACTCCCCGGCCCCCACCCGCCCCACCCGCCCCACTCACCCCACCAGCCCCGCCCCCAGCTCCTAACTCCCCCGGCCCCCACCCGCCCCACTCACCCCACCAGCCCCGCCCCCAGCTCCTAACTCCCTGGCTCCCACCTGCCCCACCAGCCCCGCCCCCAGCTCCTAACTCCCCTGGCCCCCACCCGCCCCACCAGCCCCGCCCCCAGCTCCTAACTCCCCCGGCCCCCACCCGCCCCACCCACCCCACCAGCCCCGCCCCCAGCTCCTAACTCCCCGGCCCCCACCCGCCCCACCAGCCCCGCCCCCAGCTCCTAAATCCCCTGGCCCCCACCCGCCCCACCCACCCCACCAGCCCCGCCCCCAGCTCCTAACTCCCCCGGCCCCCACCCGCCCCACCAGCCCCGCCCCCAGCTCCTAACTCCCCTGGCCCCCACCCGCCCCACCCACCCCACCAGCCCCGCCCCCAGCTCCTAACTCCCCCGGCCCCCACCCGCCCCACCCACCCCACCAGCCCCGCCCCCAGCTCCTAACTCCCCTGGCCCCCACCCGCCGTGCCGCCCCTTCCCCCCACATCCCCCTGCCCAACAGCCCCCGAGTCCCGCTGCCCCCGGGTCACTCGCCTGTGCAGGGGGTGGCGTGTGGG
Organism: Mauremys mutica; assembly: GCF_020497125.1. Lineage (NCBI taxonomy): Eukaryota > Metazoa > Chordata > Testudines > Geoemydidae > Mauremys > Mauremys mutica. The sequence continues at coordinate 157,390,525 of NC_059075.1, forward strand.
TGCACGGCCGGCCTCGCCCGGCGCTCGCTGGCCAGCACCTCGATGCCCTCCCCACCCCCCGTGTTCCTGCTGGCCCCCGCCACTGCCAACAGCTGCCCCACCTGGTACTGGGGGGGGGACGGCGTGAGTCCAGCGCCCTGCCCCCACGCAGCCAGTGCATCCCCCCGCCCCTCCGGCCAGGCCATGCCCCGCCCCCTCCGGCCAGCCCATGACCCCGCCCCCTCCAGCTAGCCCCGCCCCCTCTGGCAAGCCCATGACCCCGCCCCTTCAGCCAGCCCTGCCCCCTCCGGCTAGCCCCGCCCCTCTGTCCAGCCCATGACCCCGCCCCCTCCAGCCAGCCCATGCCCCGCCCCTCCCAGCGGGCCCCGCCCCCGGGTCTCACCGCCTCCAGGGAGCAGGGCAGCAGCGCGCGGCTGCGGAGAGAGAAAGGGGGGCGGGGTCAGAGCCGGGAGCCCCCAGCGCCCCCCCACTCACAACTCTTTGATCAGCACCATCCCGCGGCTGCGCCGGAAGCAGGAAGCGCCTCCGCGGCGGGGCCCCGCCCCTTGACGCTACTTCCGCCCTTACTTTGCCCACAGTCCGAGCCCGGCATCGGGGGGGGTCGTCGATGACGTCATCGCTCCGCGTCGGTGGGGAGGGGCGGGGCTCAGGGAAATTCGCGGGTCCCTTCGGGGGCGGGGCCTATCCCGGCTCCACCCTCCCCGAGCTGCCCCTCCCCCCGGGACAGCCGCACAGCGGCCGGAGGGAAACTGAGGCAGCCTGGGCTGCCTGGCGGGGCTAGAGAAACTGCCCCGCCCGCCCGGGCCCCTCCCCGCCCTGCCCCACATACCCCGCCCCCCACAGCCCGCCCCTCCCGTCCTGCCCCCCACAGCCCCCCCCCGCCCTCCCCCACACCCCGCCCCCCACAGCCCGCCCCTCCCGTCCTGCCCCCCACAGCCCCTCCCGCCCCGCCCCACACACCCCTCCCCAGCCTGCCCCCCACAGCCCCCCCAGCCTTGCCCCACATACCCCGCCCCTCCCCTGACCCCCTCAGCCCCCCCCCGCCCCCCACAGCCCCCCTGCCCTGCCCCACATACCCCGCCCCTCCCCTGACCCCCACAGCCCCCCCGCCCTGCCCCACATACCCCGCCCCTCCCCTGACCCCCTCAGCCCCCCCTGCCCCGCCCCACACACCCCGCCCCTCCCGTCCTGCCCCCCCACAGCCCCTCCCGCCCTGCCCCACACCCCGCCCCTCCCCACACCCCGCCCTGCCCCACATACCCCGCCCCTCCCGTCCTGCCCCCCACAGCCCCTCCCGCCCTGCCCCACACCCCGCCCCTCCCCTGACCCCCTCAGCCCCTCCCACCCCGCCCCTCCCGTCCTGCCCCACACCCCGCCCCTCCCGTCCTGCGCCCCACAGCCCCTCCCCCCCCGCCCCTCCCGTCCTGCCCCACACCCCGCCCCCCACAGCCCTCCCGCCCTGCCCCACATACCCCGCCCCTCCCCTTACCCCCTCAGCCCCCCCCGCCCCACACACCCCGCCCCTCCCGTCCTGCCCCCCACAGCCCCTCCCGCCCCGCTCCCCTACCCCTTCCCCACGGCGCCTCCCGTCCTGCCCCACCCCCCTCGTTTTCCGGCTGCTCCACGCCCCGGCCCCCGCCCCGTCCCCCGCTCTCCGGGCTGCGCCCCGTGGCGGGGCAGAGACTCGCGTGTCCGGGCTTGGTGCGAACCCGGCGCTGGAGGCTCTGCCGGGCCGGAGCCGGAGGCCCCTCTCCAGGGCACCCCGAGGTGAGGGACCCGCGCAGGATCCGCACTCGGCTCCGCCGGGCCTGGGGGCGCAGGGACCCAGCGGGTTCACGCCCCCCCCCGTGGGGTGCAGCCGCCCTAAAGCCCCGTGTCCCGCGGTGCCGCACACGGGGCCCCCTGCGACTGGTTAGTGCTGCCAGCCCCGCCCGGGGGCCCCATGGAGAGCCCAGACCGGGGGCGGGGAGCCGGGACTCCTGGGTTCTCTCCTGGCTCTGGCAGGGGAGTGGGGGCTGGTGGTTAGAACGGGGGGGCTGGGAGCCAGGACTCCTGGGTTCTCTCCCCGGCTCTGGGAGGGGAGCGGGAGCTGGTGGGTTAGAGCAGGGGGGCTGGGAGCCAGGACTCCTGGGTTCTCTCCCTGGCTCGGGGAGGGGAGTGGGGGCTGGTGGGTTAGAGCAGGGGGGCTGGGAGCCAGGACTCCTGGGTTCTCTCCCCGGCTCTGGGAGGGGAGCGGGAGCTGGTGGGTTAGAGCAGGGGGGCTGGGAGCCAGGACTCCTGGGTTCTCTCCCCGGCCCTGGAAGGGGAGTGGGGGCTGGTGGGTTAGAGCCGGGGAGGGGGCTGGGAGCCAGGACTCCTGGGTTCTCTCCCCGGCTCTGGGAGGGGAGCGGGAGCTGGTGGGTTAGAGCAGGGGGGGCTGGGAGCCAGGACTCCTGGGTTCTCTCCCCGGCTCTGGGAGGGGAGTGGGGGCTGGTGGGTTAGAGCAGGGGGGCTGGGAGCCAGGACTCCTGGGTTCTCTCCCAGGCTCTGGGAGGGGAGTGGGGGCTGGTGGTTAGAGCAGGGGGAGGCTGGGAGCCAGGACTCCTGGGTTCTCCCTGCCCTGGGGTACTTACAGTACTGAGCATGCTCAGTAACGTCTGCTGAAGTCCCTGCCCTTCCCCCCCTTGGGGTTCTGCGGGCTGCTATTGCTGGGGGTTAAAAAGGGCAGAGGGGGCGCCGGGTCTGGGTGGGGGTGAAGCAGCTGGAGGCGGGGGTGGGCGGGGCTAAGAGGAAACTCAGGGCTCGGGGGAGCAGAGGGTAAAACCCGGGCACAGGGGGCAGCAGTTACCCCGGTGGCACTGAGACCCCCCGGCCTGCGGAAATGGTGGGGGGCAAAGGGGCATTTCTATTTCCCCTCCCCCAGCCAGCGCCTGCCAGCCCGGGCGCCCCAGGCCGGGCTCCCGGTGCCCCGGCTACGGCTGTAACCCCCCCACCCCCCACCCCCGGTAGCCCCCCGCCGCGAGTTTCTTACAGCCCCTCACGTGGGGGCACGTTCCCAGGGGGACCAATTTACTCCACTGCACCGGCCGGGGGCAGCGTGGGAGCAGAACCCGGGCACGGGGCTGCGGGGGGCGTTCTGGGTGGGGCGCTGTGGGGCAGGGGGCGCTGGCTGTAGGGGGCGCTGTGGGGCAGGGGGTGCTGTGGGGCGGGGGGCACTGGCTGTAGGGGGGGTGCTGTGGGGCAGGGGGCGCTGGCTGTAGGGGGGGTGCTGTGGGGGGAGCGCTGGCTGTAGGGGGCGCTGTGGGGCAGGGGGCGCTGGCTGTAGGGGGCGCTGTGGGGCAGGGGGTGCTGTGGGGCGGGGTCGGGGCACTAGCTGCAGGGGGAATTTGACCCCGATCTCTCCCCCCAGCTCCCCATGGCCCAGGTGCAGCCAGTCCAGGGCCTGACCCCCGACATGGTCACTCGCTGCGAGCTGGTGGCCGTCCGGGGGGTCCCGCTGCCCAGTGACACGGCGGAGCTGTGGGGGCAGATATGGGGCTTCCAGGCCCGGCCTGACGATCTCCTCATCTGCACCTACCCCAAGGCAGGTGAGTGGGGACGGGGGCTGCGGGTCGGGAGTGAGGGGCACCAGCGGGGCTGCGGGTCGGGAGTGAGGGGCACCATGGGGCTGAGGTCTCTCCTCTCTGCTAGGCACCACATGGATTCAGGAGATCGTGGACATGATCCAGCAGGACGGGGACCCCCAGAAGTGCTGCCGCGCCCCCATTTACGAGCGCATCCCCTTCCTGGAGCTCTGCCCACCCCGCCCCCTCCCACGTGGTGAGCCGGCTCGAGGGGGCCCCGTGCGGCGGGAGAGGGGGAGGGGGAGGGGCTCGTGCCGCGGGGTCCGGACCCCACTCACTGGTGTCCCCGTCTGGTTCAGGGTTTGAAGAGGCTGCGGCGATGCCCCCCCCACGGACCCTGAAAACCCACCTGCCCCTGGAGCTAGTGCCCCCCTCCTTCTGGGAGCAGGACTGTAAGGTCAGGACGCCTGGGTTCTCACCTGGGGGGCGGGGGCTGGAGGGGGAGGGGAGAGCCAGGACGCCTGGGTTCTCTCCTGGGGGGGCGGGGGCTGGAGGTTGAGGGGGGGACGGGGGAGCCAGGACGCCTGGGTTCTCTCCCCATTCTCCCTCCCCCAGGTGATCTACGTGGCGCGGAACCCCAAGGACAACGCCGTCTCCTATTTCCATTTCCAGCGGATGAACCAGAGTCTCCCGGCCCCGGGCCGCTGGGACCAGTATCTACAGACCTTTGTGGCTGGGGGGGGTGAGTGAACCCCGCCTGCTGGCCCCCCCTTCCCGCCCTGGGGCCCCCCAGCCCAGCCTGACCCCCCCCCCTCTCTGACAGTGCCTTGGGGCTCCTGGTTCGACCACGTCCGCGCCTGGTGGGACGCGAGGGACGAACACCGAATCCTCTACCTCTTCTACGAGGATATCAAGCAGGTGAGCGCTGGGAGCTTCCCCCCGGCAGTGCCCCCCGGCGCTGCAAGCTTCCCCCCGGCAGTGCCCCCCCGGCGCTGCGAGCTTCCCCCCGGCAGTGCCCCCCCGGCGCTGCGAGCTTCCCCCCGGCAGTGCCCTGTCTCTCCCCACCAGGACCTGAGAGGTGAGATCCAGAAGGTGGGTCGGTTCCTGGGCCGGGAGCTGCCGGAGCCGGTTCTGGAGACGATCGTCGAGCGCACGTCGTTCGAGAGCATGAGGGAGAACCCCATGGCCAACTACAGCACGCTGCCCCCCTTCGTGTTCGACCATGCGGTGTCCCCCTTCATGCGCAAAGGTGGGGACTGGCAGCCGGATGCCTGGGTTCTCTCCCAGCTCGGGGGAGGTGTCACATCGCTCTGAGCCCGGACGCCTGGGTTCTCTCCCAGCTCGGGGGAGGTGTCACATCGCTCTGAGCCCGGACGCCTGGGTTCTCTCCCAGCTCGGGGGAGGTGTCACATCGCTCTGAGCCCGGACGCCTGGGTTCTCTCCCAGCTCGGGGGAGGTGTCACATCGCTCTGAGCCCGGACGCCTGGGTTCTCTCCCAGCTCGGGGGAGGTGTCACATCGCTCTGAGCCCGGACGCCTGGGTTCTCTCCCTTCAGGCACAGTGGGCGACTGGACGACCCAGTTCACGGTGGCGCAGAGCGAGTGGTTCGATGCCGAATGGGCCCAGCGGATGGAGGGGAGCGACCTGCGTTTCTGCACCCGGCTCTGAGGGGACAGCAGGGCCCCCGAGCCCCCGGCCTGGCCCCCGACCCGGCCCCTGAGCTCCCGGCCGGCCCCTCCCCAGTGGCTCACGCTGCGGTTTCCGAGCTGCACATCGGGGCCCCCTGGGGCCGGGTTCGCTGGGGTTGGGCCGGTTGTTGGGGACTGGGGGGGCCGAGGTTGGGGCTCCCCTGGAATAAACCATTGCACAGAATAAACCAGGTGCCTCCGGGTCACTGACATCCCCCCCCGCCCCTCCGGGCCCTTCGCCCCTGGAGCAGGGGAGGGGCTCTGCACTGTGAGCTTCCCACAGCAGTGCCCTCCCATACGCCAGGGGGCGCTGGACTACATTGCCCAGAGTGCTTTGCGGAATGGCCAGCTTGGGGTATGGAGGCTCAGGGGGGGCATTGGATTCTGCCCGCACGGCCTTATGGGAGCTGTAGTTCTGTGGCGGTTCTACGGCCTCCCCATAAGATTCCATCTCCCACACCCCCTTGCGCTGCCCCCCTCCCCCATGTGCCCCCCCCCCAGCACCAGCCCCTGGCTGAGAGAACACATCAGTTCCTGTCAGCCCCCCCCCCCCCGTGCCCCTTGGGAGGCTGCCTCCCACAATGCCCTGTGGCGCTGGCCGGGCTCCCAGCGTGCAATGCACGGGGCTGGGTGCACAAGGGAGCACGTGCTGTATGGGGGTGAGGGGCGGAGCTATGGCTGGAGGGTGGGGCCTAGGGCAGGTGGGGGCTGGGGGAGGGGCAGTTGTGTCCTAGGGGGCGGAGCTGTGCTGGGGGCGGGGCCGAGGGGGGCAGCAGAGGGTGATGGGGGAGAGCAGCTTCGCTGGCTGGGGAGGGGGGGTGGCCAGGGACAGCCCCCCCATTGTACTTAAAGCCCCGCCCAGGATCTTTTCGGGGGGGTCAGGCAAAGCGCCACATTTCTGGGTAATACGTGTATCAGTCCACAAGGTGTCACACGCATGTGAGCTCTGTATTACACTCGTGCACTCACACTCATTCACACTCACACACACTGTCGCTGGCAGGTGAGGTAGATGGGGGGGCCGGGCCGATGCTCCCATGCGGACGAGACCAGACCCGGGTTCTGTGCAGACGCCTCACGTTTCTCGCAGCGTCGCTCTCCCACGGATCTGCACCAGTGTCCCCCGCTGGTGCCTCGTGCTGCTCCTCTCCGGGGGTGTCCCAGCGCCGTTCTGCTGGCTCCCAACCCCCGCGGCCGTCCTGGGCCTGAGCTGGCCCGTGGGCCTGGTGTGGGGCTGGCTCCAGCCCCTGTCCGAGGGGTGCAGCCTCCCGCCTTCCTCAGCCAACGGGCCATTGATGGGGGCGGGGGGCAGATCTCATTCCGCTCGGAGCAAGAAGCGATTTTTCTTCTCCCGGGACTGGCCGTGGGGGCGCCGGCGCCGAGCCCGGGCTCAGCGCTGCGCTTCTATCGCAGGATTCAGGAGGAAGCTCCCATAGGAAAGCACTGGGGCCAGAGTGGCCTGAAAACAGAGTCGCAGGTGGATGCCGCAAGGCAAAGCCACAGGACAGTTACGCGAAGCTGCTTAATGCAGAGATTTATCCACACTCCCCCGGTGCCCCCTGTCCTGCCCCCTCCCAGTCTGGCGCCCCCTGCAGGTACGTGGAGGACACACCCAGCGCTCGGGGTCACCTTCCTCACGCGTGGCAGTGAGAGTCCCTGACGGTGAGTCCAGAGAACCCAGGCGTCCGGGGCCCCTGCTCTAACCACCAGCTCCCCCTCCCCCCCTTCCAGAGCCAGGAGAGAACCCAGGCGTCCAGGCCCCCAGCTCTAACCACCAGCTCCCCCTCCCCCCCTTCCAGAGCCAGGAGAGAACCCAGGTGTCCGAGCCCCCTGCTCTAACCACCAGCCCCCTCTCCCCTTCCAGAGCCAGGAGAGAACCCAGGCGTCCAGGCCCCCAGCTCTAACCACCAGCGCCCCCTCCCCCCCTTCCAGAGCCAGGAGAGAACCCAGGAGTCCGGGCTCCCAGCCCCCACCCAAGCTTCTATTCTCTCCCCATGGCAACGCCACCCAGCACTTGTATCCCCCTCTTCCAAGCCCTGCAGGATTTTAAAGGTGAGGGAGGCCTCACCTCAGTACTTAGGGGGCTGGGTTCCATGGGGCATGAAAGGGGGACCCTGGAGCCCCCTGTTTCTTGGGGGAGTTGTGTGTGTCCTTGGGGGGCTCTGCTGGCCCCCCGCACCTCCAGGGATGTTGAGTGCCCCTCCCCTTGGAGGCCTGGGGTGGGGTGTCTGACCCCTTTCCCCCAGGTGTCAAGTATCAGAGGGGTAGCCATGTTAGTCTGGTTCTGTAGAAGCAGCAAAGAATCCTGTGGCACCTTATAGACTAACAGACGTTTTGCAGCATGAGCTTTCGTGGGTGAATCCCCACTTCTTCGGATGCAAGGTGGGTGGGTATCACCCACGAAAGCTCATGCTGCAAAACGTCTGTTAGTCTATAAGGTGCCACAGGATTCTTTGCTGCTTTCCGCCAGGGGTCTGCGAGTACCTGGCCGCGGAGAACTGCGCCTCCAAGCAGAAGCTCTGCCCCCCCCGCGGTGAGGTTCCTGGGCAGGCCGGGGCTGGAGCGTGGGGGTGGGGTTACCCGGGAAGGGGCGGGGCTGCAAGGGAGAGGGGGTGGAGCTATGTGGGAAGGGGCGGGGCTGGATGGAGCTCTCTGGGCGGGCTCTGCCATGGGGCAGGGAATTGGGGGGTCTGTTGTGGGGATTCGGGAAGCTGCCTGGGGGGGGCAGGGGATGTGGGCGGGGTTAACACACAAAGGGGGAAGTTTAGGGAGGTTGTGCAGGTGCGCCCAGGGCATTGTGGGTAACAGGAGGGGAGGAGTGTTGGGGAGGGTAGCTGCTCCCAGGGCATTGTGGGTAACCCCCCCCCCCAGTCGGGGAGCAGGACATCAGCTGAGCAGTACTGGTTGCCCCAGTGCATGCTGGGAAAGGGACCCCTGCCCGGTGGTGCCCTCACGGCCAGCTACCCCCAGTGCCGGGGGGGGCACTCCTCTTTGATTGGCTGGCCAACACCTCAAGGTGCCGGATTGGCTGGCACAATGCACTGCTGAGACTGGCTGTGCTGTGCCCTCATTGGGCGGCATGTCCGCAGCCTGTGCCCCCTCATCTCTCATTGGCCGATTGTGCTTGCTCCGCAGAGGGGCTGTTTATGATTGGATGGGGCCACCCACAGCTGTGCTGGCCTGTGATGTGCCCCGGGCTCACCCTTGTCTGTGATTGGATGACACCATACACCTGTGAGCCTCTGGTTGGTTGGTATGCCCAGCACCCGCCACCTCACGTCAGCACATGATTGACAGCTGTCAGGGGGCAGGGCTCAGCAGGGCATTGCTCTCACTACCTCCCCAAGGCTATGACCCCCCCCCCGCTGCAAAGGCTGCTGGGAGCTGCTAAGCCCTCCCCTGAGCTAGTTCAGTAGGGGTGCAGCCCCAGGGTCACCCTCAGGTCAGCTGGGGGGTCAGGGGGCACCGCTGATGGGCAGTGGCCAAGCTTGGCAGCAGGAAGTGATGTCTGCACCCCTTGGCGTGAGTTCAAAGATGGCCACCCTTGTGGCAGGAAGTGATGTCATCCCTGCCAACACTCCCCCACTGCTCACCCCCCCAGCTGGGCCTCCCCAACCCAGGGCCCCTGTAGCAGCATTAAATTCTCCCCTAGGATCAATGTCTCAGACCCATTGGGGCTCCACTGGCCCCCCCCAGGCCCTGCCTGCCCCACACTGGAGGGGCCGGTGTCCCCTCCCGCCAGGCAAACCCCCATCAGCCATGCAATAGTCAAGTTTCTTTATTAAGGGGGGTGGGGGGAACAGACCCGCCCCCTTGATACCCCCCTTCACCCTCACCCCCCAATTCCCTCTTCCTCCCCGCTGGCAATGAGCGAAATCGCCCCCAGCAGGGAGGTCACTCGGGGCCCCCTCGCCGCCCCTCTCCCGCGGGGGCGGCTAAGAGGCCTGGGCAGGAGCCTGGGCACGGCCGCGTGCCCCCCCGGGCATCGGGCGTCCGTCCAGCTCGTCTCGGTGTCGTGTGGCGTTGCCGATGAGTCCGGAACCAGGTTCGCTTGGCGAGGCTCAGAGCTGGGGGTGGGGAGCAGATGTGAGGGGGGGCTCCGAGGGAACCAGCTCCACCCCCCCCGGCCATTTCCACAGCCACACAGATGCCCGGCAGGAGTGGCAGCCATCTCAGCCCCCCCGCTCAGCCCCCCTTGCCCTGCCCGACTCAGCCCCCCCTGTGCCCTCTCCGCTCAGCCCCCTTGGCTGCCCGGCTCAGCCACCCCTGTGCCCCCCCTGCCCGGCCCCCTTGGCTGCCCGGCTCAGCCCCCCCTGTGCCCCCCCCGCCCGGCCCCCTTGGCTGCCCGGCTCAGCCCCCCCTGTGCCCCCCCTGCCCGGCCCCCTTGGCGGCCCGGCTCCCCCCCCCGGGTGCCCCCCCGCCCGGCCCCCTTGGCTGCCGGGCTCCGCCCCCCCTTGCCTCCCCGCCCGGCCCCCTTGGCTGCCGGGCTCCGCCCCCCCTTCCCCCCCGGCTGCCCGGCTCCGCCCCCCCCCGCCCGGCTCTCACCGCGGTCTCACTCCTGGCCGCGCCGCCGCTCCGAGCGCTGCAGTTTCAGGGCGATCTTGCGCTCGTGGCCGGCGGGGCTGGGCCGGTTCGTGTTCCCGGCCGCCTCCCGCTTGGAGCGGCCCTTCCGGCTGCACCCGCCCGGCACTGGGGGGAGACGGGGGTGAGAGCAGCCCCCGTGCCCCGCGCCCACCCCTGGGTGCAGAAGACCCCGCGCCTAGGCTGGCAGTGGGGGGCACCAGCGGGAGGGGAGGCGCGGGGGGGCTGCGGGGGCACAGGGGGGCTGCGAGGCGGGGTCCCGGGGGGCACTGCGGCCGGGGGAAGCACAGACGGTTCCGGGGGGTGGGGGAAACCACAGGGGGGGATGCGGGGCGGGAGGGGGGAAGCACAGGGGGTCCCAGGGGGGCAGTGGGGAGCACAGGGGGGTCCCGGGGGATGCGGGGCGGGAGGGGGGTCCCGGGGGGGCAGTGGGGAGCACAGGAGATCCCCGGGGGGCAGCGGGGCGGAAGGGGGGAGCACGGGGGGTCCCAGGGGGGCAGTGGGGAGCACAGGGGGGTCCCGGGGGATGCGGGGCGGGAGGGGGATCCCGGGGGGATGCGGGGCGGGAGGGGGGGTCCTGGGGGGGCAGTGGGGAGCACAGGAGGTTCCCGGGGGGCAGCGGGGCGGGAGGGGGGAGCACAGGGGGTCCCGGGGGGCAGCGGGGCGGGAGGGGGGATCCTGGGGGGCAGCGGGACGCACAGGGGGGTCCCGCGGGGGGCCAGCGGGGGGGGTCCCGGGCGGGGGCGCACGGGGGGGGTCCCGGGCGGGGGCAGCGGGTCGCACGGGGGGGGCGCACGGGGGGGCACTCACCGCTGTAGCGCTCGGTCAGGCTGTAGTAGTCGTAGGGGTCGAAGTGCTGCCCCTCGAAGGGGGTGGGCACCAGCTTGTGCGGCTCGAGCAGGGCCCCGGCCATGGCTGCGCGGGGGCGTCCGTCCGTCCCGCCGCGCCCCGCGGGCCCCCTTTTATCGCCACGCGCCCATCATGGCCCCCCCGCCCCGCGGGGACCGAGCACGTGACGGGCCTGCCAGCAAAACAACCCTGACGTCATCCCCCGCCGGCCCCCCCGCCTGACTCGCAGCCCCCCCCCCCGAGCCCCTCATCCCCCCAGAGCCCCCCCGACCCGCACCCGCGTGCTGTGTTTAGGGGACTCTGTGGGGGCCGAGGTCTCCCCCCCCCCAACCCGACCTCGTGCTGGGGATTTTCCACCGGCGCCCGGTGCTGGCCGGGCTCCAAGACACAGAGCCGGGGGCGGGGGGGGGCGGGGGGGCTGCTGCCGCCTCGTGTCCTTGTTCCCCCAGCTCGGCCCCATTGCCAGCCACCCCCCACCGCTCTCCCCCCCATCCAGCCCCCCCCGCCCCCATTGCCAGCCGCCCCCCCGTTCTCCCCCCAGAGCCAGCCACCCCCCCGTTCTCCCGCCCAGCCAGCCGCCCCCGCCCCCAGAGCCAGCCGCCCCCCGTTCTCCCCCCCAGCCAGCCGCCCGCGCCCCCAGAGCCAGCCGCCCCCCGTTCTCCCCCCCAGCCAGCCACCCCCGCCCCCATTGCCAGCCGCCCCCCGTTCTCCCCCCCAGCCAGCCGCCCCCGCCCGCAGAGCCAGCCGCCCCCCGCTCTCCCCCCCTGCCTGCCACCCCCCGTTCTCCCCCCCAGCCAGCCGCCCCCGCCCCCAGAGCCAGCCGCCCCCCGTTCTCCCCCCCAGCCAGCCGCCCCCAGAGCCAGCCGCCCCCCGTTCTCCCCCCAGCCAGGCCGCCCGCGCCCCCAGAGCCAGCCGCCCCCCGTTCTCCCCCCCAGCCAGCCGCCCCCGCCCCCATTGCCAGCCGCCCCCCGTTCTCCCCCCCAGCCAGCCGCCCCCGCCCCCAGAGCCAGCCGCCCATCGTTCTCCCCCCAGCCAGCCAACCCCGCCCCCAGAGCCAGCCGCCCCCCGTTCTCCCCCCAGCCAGCCGCCCCCGCCCCCTGTGCCTGCCGCCCCCCGTTCTCCCCCCCTGCCAGCCGCCCCCGCCCCCAGAGCCAGCCGCCCATCGTTCTCCCCCCCCGCCAGCCTCCCCCGCCCCCAGTGCCAGCCGCCCCCCGTTCTCCCCCCCAGCCAGCCAACCCCGCCCCCAGAGCCATCCGCACCCCGTTCTCCGCGCCTGCCATTCACCCCTGCCCCCTTTGGAAGGCGCCCCCCGTTCTCCCCCCCAGCCAGCCGCCCCCGCCCCCAGAGCCAGCCGCCCCCCGTTCTCCCCCCCCGCCAGCCACCCCCGCCCCCCGAGCCATCCGCACCCCGCTCCCGCCCTCAGCCAGCCTCCCCCGCCCCCATTGCCAGCCGCCCCCCGTTCTCCCCCCCAGCCAGCCGCCCGCGCCCCCAGCGCCAGCCCCCCCCCGTTCTCCCCCCCAGAGCCAGCCGCCCCCCGCTCTCCCCCCCCGCCAGCCACCCCCGCCCCCATTGCCAGCCACCCCCCCCCCCCGGGCACAGAGCCCCCCCCGCCGGGTCTGAGCATGACGCGGCCAGTCACTCTGCCCCGAGGAGGGGGGGCCTGGAGGTCACGTGCTCCTGTCCCCCTCCCCCTAAGGCACGATTCCCAGAGCCCGGCTGGCGCCTTACTGAGCCGTGCGCATGCGCGGATGCGGCGCTGTGACCTACAGACCCAACAGGCAACACGCCCTTGTTCCCATCTCGCCACGAACGAGAAGACAAAGGCGCATGCGTGGGAGACCCTCGAACACCCGGAAACTACATGTCCCAAGAGGCTCCGCACTACTGCGAGCATGCGCAGTGCGATCCTTTCGCCTTGCACCGCCCCGGAGCCTCCGCGCTGTCGCCAGCGCCTCCCACGGTCCTCGTCCGGCCTCGGTACGGTGCAGCCTGCGGCGGGTGTGGGACTCCGGCCACGGGAGCGGTTGGTCTCGGGGATTTCGTAGGCGAAGGACGCGGCTTTCGCAGGGGGAGGAGGGCGGCATCTTAAATCGGAGAGTGCGCATGCGCCGGAAGCAAACGGCGCCGCGGCTTAGAAAATGCGCATGCGCTCTAGATGGAGTTTAGGCGCGAGGTTGAATGTGCGCATGCGTCACGGGCTTGGCCCCCTGCGCGTTAGAAAAGGCTCCTCAAGTTGGTTGAGCTGCGCATGCGCCTGTGGTAAGCAAAAGAGGCGGGAGTTCTCCCTCACTTGCAGCCGCGCATGCGTGTGGGATGGGAGCGTCTGACCCCCCCCACTCCCGCCCCCGCCCCAGGGCCTGCTGGGAGCGTCTCACCCCCCCGCCCCCACCCCCGCCCCAGGGCCTGCTGGGAGCGTCTGACCCCCCCCCCACTCCCGCCCCCGCCCCAGGGCCCGCTGGGAGCGTCTGACCCCCCCCACTCCCGCCCCCGCCCCAGGGCCCGCTGGGAGCGTCTGACCCCCCCCACTCCCGCCCCCGCCCCAGGGCCCGCTGGGAGCGTCTGACCCCCCCCACTCCCGCCCCCGCCCCAGGGCCTGCTGGGAGCGTCGGTCCCGCCCCCCCTCCCGCCCCCGCCCCAGGGCCTGCTGGGAGCGTCTGACCCCCCCCCACTCCCCCCCCAGGGCCTGCTGGGAGCGTCTCACCCCCCACCCCAGGGCCTGCTGGGAGCGTCTGACCCCCCCCACTCCCCCCCCAGGGCCTGCTGGGAGCGTCTCACCCCCCACCCCAGGGCCTGCTGGGAGCGTCTCACCCCCCCGCCCCCGCCCCAGGGCCTGCTGGGTGCATGTTTCCCCCCCCCACCCACTCCCCAGGGCCTGCTGGGAGCGTCTGACCCCCCCCACTCCCGCCCCCGCCCCAGGGCCCGCTGGGAGCGTCTGACCCCCCCCACTCCCGCCCCAGGGCCCGCTGGGTGCGTCTGCCCCCCCCCCGCCCCCGCCCCAGGGCCTGCTGGGAGCGTCTGACCCCCCCCCCACTCCCGCCCCCGCCCCAGGGCCTGCTGGGAGCGTCTGACCCCCCCCCACTCCCGCCCCCGCCCCAGGGCCCGCTGGGAGCGTCTGACCCCCCCCACTCCCGCCCCAGGGCCTGCTGGGAGCGTCTGACCCCCCCCACCCCCGCCCCAGGGCCTGCTGGGAGCGTCTGACCCCCCCCACTCCCGCCCCCGCCCCAGGGCCCGCTGGGAGCGTCTGACCCCCCCCACTCCCGCCCCAGGGCCTGCTGGGAGCGTCTGACCCCCCCCGCCCCCGCCCCAGGGCCTGCTGGGAGCGTCTGACCCCCCCCCGCCCCAGGGGCTGGTGGGAGCGTCTGACCCCCCCCCCACTCCCGCCCCCGCCCCAGGGCCTGCTGGGAGCGTCTGACCCCCCCGCCCCCGCCCCAGGGCCTGCTGGGAGCGTCTGACCCCCCCCACTCCCGCCCCCGCCCCAGGGCCTGCTGGGTGCGTCTGACCCCCCCCCCCCCGCCCCGCCCCAGGGCCTGCTGGGAGCGTCTGACCCCACCCCCACCCCCGCCCCAGGGCCTGCTGGGAGCGTCTGACCCCACCCCCACCCCCGCCCCAGGGCCTGCTGGGAGCGTCTGACCCCCCCCACTCCCGCCCCCGCCCCAGGGCCTGCTGGGAGCGTCTGACCCCCCCGCCCCAGGGCCTGCTGGGAGCGTCTGACCCCACCCCCACCCCCGCCCCAGGGCCTGCTGGGAGTGTCTGACCCCCCCCACTCCCGCCCCCGCCCCAGGGCCTGCTGGGAGCGTCTGACCCCCTCGCCCCCGCCCCAGGGCCTGCTGGGAGCGTCTGACCCCCCCCCGCCCCCGCCCCAGGGCCTGCTGGGAGCGTCTGACCCCCCCGCCCCCGCCCCAGGGCCTGCTGGGAGCATCTGACCCCACCCCCACCCCCGCCCCAGGGCCTGCTGGGAGCGTCTGACCCCCCCCCACTCCCCCCCCAGGGCCTGCTGGGAGCGTCTGACCCCCCCCACTCCCGCCCCCGCCCCAGGGCCTGCTGGGAGCGTCTCACCCCCCACCCCAGGGCCTGCTGGGAGCGTCTGACCCCCCCCCACTCCCGCCCCCGCCCCAGGGCCTGCTGGGAGCGTCTGCCCCCCCCCCCCCCCAGGGCCTGCTGGGAGGGTCTGACCCCCCCCACTCCCGCCCCCGCCCCAGGGCCTGCTGGGAGCGTCTGACCCCCCCCGCCCCAGGGCCTGCTGGGAGCGTCTGACCCCCCACCCCAGGGCCTGCTGGGAGCGTCTGACCCCCCCCGCCCCCACCCCTGCCCCAGGGCCTGCTGGGAGCGTCTGACCCCCCACCCCAGGGCCCGCTGGGAGCGTCTGACCCCCCCGCCCCCGCCCCAGGGCCTGCTGGGAGCGTCTGACCCCCCACCCCAGGGCCTGCTGGGAGCGTCTGACCCCCCACCCCAGCGCCCGCTGGGCGCGTCTGCCCCCCCCCCCCCCCGGTCCGGCCCCAGGGCCTGCTGGGAGCGTCTGCCCCCCCCCCACCCCCGGCCCGGCCCCAGGGCCTGCTGGGAGCGTCTGACCCCCACCCCCACCCCTGGCCCGGCCCCAGGGCCTGCTGGGAGCGTCTGCCCCCCCCCCACTCCCGCCGCCCCGGCCCCAGGGCCTGCTGGGAGTGTTTTGTTCTCTCTCGTCTCCTGTCCGGAACATTCTTGCAGCTTCCACCAGTTTGCCCCCTTGCCCGCTCTCCTTGAGGCTCAGGAGCGTCTGCGTGGGAGGGGCTGGGATTTGGGGGTAGTTTCTATAGGGTGCTGAGGGGGGGCTACTCCAGTGGCTAATTCTCTTCCTTCCCCTGTAGCCACCATGGCTCTGGTGTCGGCTGACTCGCGCATTGCGGAGCTCCTGGGGGAGCTGCACCAGCTCATCAAACAGACGCAGGTAACATGGCCCCAGGGGCCTTCCCGGCATGCCCTGGGCTGGCGGGAGCGCGGGCCCGAGGGGCCTTCCCAGCATGCCCTGGGCCGGCGGGAGCGCGGGCCCGAGGGGCCTTCCCAGCATGCCCTGGGCTGGCGGGAGCGCGGGCCCGAGGGGCCTTCCCGGCATGCCCTGGGCCGGCGGGAGCGCGGGCCCGAGGGGCCTTCCCAGCATGCCCTGGGCCGGCGGGAGCGCGGGCCCAAGGGGCCTTCCCGGCGTGCCCTGGGCCGGCGGGAGCGCGGGCCCGAGGGGCCTTCCCGGCGTGCCCTGGGCTTCCCGAAGTGGGATGCCTTGTTCGCTGGGCTTGCCTGGGGAGCCCTGCCAGCCCCAGAGGACTCTGGGACAGGGGAGTTGGCTTAGGGGAACCATCTCTTTTGGTTGGGGGTGGGCCTTGGGGCCACCTGCCCCTTCTCTGGGACAGGGAGCCACAGGCCACCACCCCTTATCCCCTTCTCTCTCTGCCCCCAGGAGGAGCGATCGCGGAGCGAGCACAACCTAGTCAACATCCAGAAAACACATGAGCGGATGCAGACAGAGAACAAGAGTGAGTGTGGGGGCTGGGAGCCAGGACTCCTGGGTTCTTTCCCAGGCTCTGGGATGGGAGTGGGGTCTAATGAGTCCGAGCAGGGGATGGGGACTCCTGTGTGTCAAGCTGGCCTGCAGTGACTTGAGCGTGGGTGCCAACCTCAGGGCAGACTGTTCGCAACCAGGGCCCAAACCTCAAATTGGCTGGGAGTTCGGAACTTCCATTTCACCGCCCAAGGATTGAATCTAAGCTCCTCCGGCACTGACCCAGCCTTGCCATGGAGCCCCGGACAGCCCCTGGGGTGCTGCAATCTGTCCCCGAATCACAGCAGCATTCAGCTTACTCCCAGTCACTCACCCAGGTCAGCTGCACCTTCGATCTCGGCGTTAGAGCCAGTCCCACAACAAGCCAGCTCCGGTTTGGTAAGCCAGGAGTTCCTCCCCAGGGAGCGCTGGGCCACACTTAACGTGCTGCACCGGAGCTTTGCGGGGGGGATAAGGCAAAACGCCACGTTTATTAGCAACACATCTCTGAATGAACACTGTCATGTGCATGTGATACATGTATATATACACACACACACACACACACACACACTTGTCGTCTTGTTGTTACCACTGACTTGTTCCCCCTAATTGCACTGGCCAGGTGAGTTAGCTGGGGGCGGGGGGTGGAGCTGGGCTTCTGCGGATCCGGATCGATGCTCCATGTTGACAAGACGAGACCCGGGGGCCTCTGCAAGACCCCTCACGTTTATAGCCGCTTCCCTCTCAGGCAAATCTGCACCAGCTCCAAAATCTGTGTCTGTGGCCGTTGGGCCTTTGTGCTGCTTCCTTCTGGGGGTGTCCCTGTGCTGCACAGAGGGTGTTTCCAAAAGCAGGTGCTGGCTTCTAACCCCCGCGGCCGTCAGTGTCTCTCCTCCTCGTTAACGAGCCCACTTGACAGGTCTCACTGTCCTGGGGTCTGGCTCCCAGCCCCTCGCCAAGGGGTGCAGCTGCTGCCTTGCCCCCTTGCTCAGTCACCTCGTTCATTCAACAGGGCAATTGATTGAGGGACTGGGGGGAAGATCTTATTCTACTCTGAGCAAAAAGACATTTTTCTTCTGCTGTAACTGTCCTTAGGGGCTATAACATTATCCCAGGCTTAACACAAAGTTCTCTGTACGTTTTTCTGCGTAGGGATCTGATACAACGTTGTATGAAAATAGCTTAATACAGGGATTTCTCCACCACACACACGACTTCCAGTCACAAGTTCCCAAAGGCGACCGAGGTTCCTGTGAGAAGCAGGCTCTGCACGGCCATTGGGGCTCCCCTAGGCCCAACACCTGACATCACTGACCCCGGCCCATGGCTGAGCTGGCGCCTGCTGTGCCCCCATCACACCCCACATCGTCACTGACCCTCCTGAATAGGCCCCAGGCTCCCCGGCCCCTATCTGCCGCTACAGTTCATTTCCTCTTGGTGTGGCCTGTTTCCACGTCCGACTGCTTGCAGAGCTCAGCACCAGTGTAACTGCCTGGTTGGTCCCTTTGGTTCGGTGCAACCCTATTGGCAGTGAGTGCTCTGTTACGGGGGGGGCACTGTCGCTAACCCCCCTCGCCAGACCAGTAAAGGATTGGACCTGAGTCTTGGTTCGTGGCGCAGGCCAGCTCCGAATGGCTTCTACCTTCAAAGGGTCTTAGACTCATAAAACTGGAAGGGACCTCGAGAGGTCGTCTAGTCCAGTCCCCTGTACTCAGGGCAGGGCTAATTATCTAGGCCATTCCTGACTGGTGTCTGGAGATTTTTAACAGCAGGTTAGACAATGACGGAGATTCCACAACCTCCCTGGGCAATTTATTCCAGTGTTTAACCACCCTGAACGGCAGGAAGTTTTTCCTAATGTTCAACCTAAACCTCCCTTGCTGCAATTTAAGCCCATTGCTTCTTGCCCTGTCCTTAGAGTCTAACAAGAACGGTTTTTCTCCCTCGTCCTTGTAACAAGCTTGGACAGAAACCTGTTCTCCTGGCCCCCTGGGTCTCCTCTTCTCCAGGCTGCACAAACCCAGGGCTGTCAGTCTCCCCTCACACCTCACGGTTTCTAGCCCTTTCGGCAGTTGTGTTGCTCTTCCCTGGACTTTCTCCAATTTGTCCACATCCTTCCTGCAATGTGGTGCCCAGAACTGGACACAACCCTCCAGCTGAGGCCGGAGCAGAGCTGCAGAATCACTTCTCGTGCCTGGCTCACAACACTCCTGCTGATACAGCCCAGGACGCTGGTCGCTTTTGTCGCAGCAGCGTCACACTGGTGACTCCTATTTAGCTTGTGATCCACTGTGACCCCCAGAGCCCTTTGCAGCTCCCCTTCCTCGGGGGTCATTGCCAGGGTGTGTGTGCGACTGACCGTTCCTGCCTGAGTGCAGCACTTTGCATTTGTCCTGAGGGAATTTCATCCTGTTCACTTCAGGCCATTTCTCCAGTTTGGCCAGATCATTTTGAATTTTAATCCTATCCCCCAAAGCACTTGCAACCCCTCCCAGCTTGGTATCGTCTGCAAACTTTATAAGTGTTCTCTCTCTGCCATGATCTAAATCACTGATGAAGATACTGAACAGAACCAGACCCAGAACCGATCCCTGCGGGACCCCACTGGTTACGCCCTTCCAGCATGACTGTGAGTCACTGATAACTACTCTCTGGGAACGGTTTTCCAACCAGTTTTGCATCCACCTTAGAGTAGCTCCATCGAGGTTGCATTTCCCTAGTTTGTTTATGAGAAGATCATGCGAGACAGTATCAAAAGCTTCACTAAAGTCAAGATGTGCCACATCTACCTCTTCCCCCCATCCACTAGGCTTGTCACCCTGTCCCAGGCGCTGTCCGCTCGGTTTGACACAATTTGTTTTTGACAAATCCAGGCTGACTGTTACTTATCACCTGATTGTCTTCTAGATGTTTGCAACCGAGCCCACTGCCCACCCTGTGTCCTAGGTGAGGTACCTCTGTGGCCCCTGGCTTGCATGTGGACACCTGGCTTCTCTAAACCTCTGCAGTACAATTCCTACATTGGTCAGAGGGGCCGCCAGGAGTCACTAAACAGCCCAGTTGTCTCCGTAGGGCCTTGAGAAGGGCTGTGATCCCTGCAGCACCTCCTTGACAAGCCTCTGCAAGGGGCCCCCCATATTAATTAACCCAGAAGGCAGAACCCTAAACTCCTACAGGCCGGACTCTGCTCTGAAAGCTGATTTTGCCTGGGCAGCACCGCCAAGGGAATTTGCCAATACACTCGAGTCAAATCCTGAGTGCTTCGGAATCGTGCAGCCCCCGTTAGATCCAGCAGGTCCTTATCGAGGGTGTGGGGCACGGGTCCGGTTGGGTGACAGCGTCACCCTTCCAAAAGCCACACACAAGCGTGTGTGTTTAGGCCTTTTAGGTACCTTCACCACTGGAGACGCCCGGGGCTTTTCGATTCAATCACCCCCACCTCCAGCGTGCGGTTCAGCTCCTCCTGACTGCGTCGGTGTCACCCCTTTGGCACCGCTACCCCCACACGCCAGGGCCCCCACCCATCCCTTCCATGAGCTCCGTGCAGAACCCGGTTAATTTAGGTGCCCCCCCTTACGCCGTTCTCGGGGCTCTGGGCGAAAGGCGCCTGCCCCCCCTTACCCCGTTCTCGGGGCGAAAGGCGCCTGCCCCCCCTTACCCCGTTCTCGGGGCGAAAGGCGCCTGCCCCCCATACCCCATTCTCGGGGCGAAAGGCCCCCCCATACCCCGTTCTCGGGGCGAAAGGCCCCCCCTTACCCCGTTCTCGGGGCTCTGGGCGAAAGGCGCCTCCCCCCTTACCCCGTTCCCGGGGCGTTCCCGCCTCCCCTTGTGCAGGTTTGTTAAAGAGCCATACCCAGTAATATCCTTAACCTCTGCTGAAGAGCCGTTCCCGAGGCAGAACGTGCACGCGGTGCCCAGCGCCCCACCCCCAGCGACGCAGCCAGACTGTCCTTGGTGGCCAGTCAGGCTCAGATCACCCGGGGACTCGTTTCCTGCCCGGCGTCGCTGGCAGGGGCTGAGGTCTGGCAGCTCTGAGCTTTGGGGCTGGGGCCTGGACTTGGTTCCAGAGAACTTCCCTTCGCACCCCAGTTTGGAGTGAAACTTGGGTCCTGCTTAGCGGGGCCGGAACCAGTCGGGAACCGAAGTGCTGCAGAGCAGCGTTTCCCCAGCCCAGCCCCTACGAACCAGGTCCTGAGCCACTTGTGACAGGATCCCTGGGGTTCAGCCTGGGGCCGGGGGGCCCCCTGAGCTCCCCCCGGCCTGGGGCCGCCGGGCCCCCTGAGCTCCGCCCGGCCTGGGGCCCCCTGAGCTCCGCCCGGCCTGGGGCCCCCTGAGCTCCCCCCGGCCTGGGGCCGCCGGGCCCCCTGAGCTCTCCCCGGCCTGGGGCCCCCTGAGCTCTCCCCGGCCTGGGGCCCCCTGAGCTCCCCCCGGCCTGGGGCCGCCGGGCCCCCTGAGCTCCCCCCAGCCTGGGCCATCTCTCGCAGTGCCCTGCTAGTGACCTGCAGCAACCCCTCCAGGCGCTGCGATCACTCTGCCCAAGCACACGTGGAGCACACACCCAGCATGGCTGCTCCCAGAGCCACTCCCGAATCACACAGAGAAAGGCACCCGCCAGCTCCCCCAGCTCCCAGCCTCGGACCTAGGAACGTACCGTGTGGCGCTGCTCACGCTGGGCAGTGCAGATTCAGTAACTGGTTCCCCACTTCCTCGCTGGACAGTGGACGTGCACCAGCCTCTGCGACCTGAGCAGATTGACGAGAAACTTCAGACAAACTCGCTGGTAAAGATAAACGGTAAAAAAATGTGCTGGCTACAAACGATGGATTTTCAGTGATTATAAGAGAGAGGCAAAAAGTCAGGCTAAGTGCAGGCCAGATCTCAAGCCGGGAAGCCGCTCGCAGTGCTTAGATCCCGCGTTGCTCACCCCACGGGACACTGCTCTTCCTAGTAGACAGGTTGGGCCCTTGAAGCCTGGGCCTGTCCCCCGTGTTGGAGTCTTCTGAGTGCCCTTGTTGCTTGCAGCGTAGGTGGGGGCAGGAGAAGGGCCCAGCGTGGGGCCCCTGTGTCTGTTTTACACCCTCAGTCCATGTGCCTGGGGGACACACGTCCAGGCCTGTCTGGGGCGTTGCTGAGTCCCCAGCCAGGTGGAGCAGTTCCCCTGGGGGGGGCCTCGTGCAGGGGAGTCACTGCAGCCTGGCTCCCTGGCTGCACAACGGCTGGGGATGGTTGTTCGACACCCACCCGGGCGTTGTTAATTTCCTTGCTGTTGTCTCTGGGGAGCTGATCCCTGGCGATTCCCCAGCTCACAGCATGTTTCACACACTCTCCTAACGTCACCTGCGCTAATGACGCACCTGTTTCGATAAGGTCATTGCACCGCGACGCCTCCTGGCTACAGAAATGCGTCCGTGACCCCGGGAAGGGGCACCGAAGCGTGAGCCCAGCGCCCGGCACTGGGGGCCTGTAACCTGAGCCTGCCACCCTCGGGCTTGGGCCGAGCCCCAGCAAATCTAACACCAGCCCCGGGGACCCCATTAACTCAGGGTCCCGGCCCCCGGGCTGGGAGAGCCGGGCCGCGCGTGCCATGCTTCCCGTGCTGTAGCACAGCTCTGTCGCCTGACTCGGGGGCCAGGGATCTGTGTCCCACCACCTTCGCTGATTGAAATCTTGCAAACCAGGCCCCGGGCGCGCTCAGCTCCATCCGGCCCCTGGGAGTAACCTCCTTCAGGGTGACGCTGTGACGAAGTGGGACTGGTCCTACTGGGGGCTGGGGACAGAAACTAGTTCCAGCAGCCGAATGCCTGACACTCTGTCTCCTAGCAACGGATGGCCCGGCCCCTCCCTGCAAAGGTGCATCTCAAGGTGTGGGAGACAAAGGGGTCAGGTGACCTCCTGGCCCGGGAAGGGAGCGGAGGAGGGGGTTGGGCAGACTGGAGTTGGCTGGAGAAGAGAGGGGAGGCAGGGAGACCGAGCTCTGATCCCCGAGGGGGGCTATGAGGCCCCCAAGATGGACCTAACAGGGGGGATCCTGTTATCTGTGCCGGCATGGCCTGTGTTGGACTGTGTTCCTGTCGGCTAAATAAACCTTCTGCTTTCCTGGCTGGCTGAGAGTCCTGGTGAATCGCAGGGAGCCCGGGGGTGCAGGGCCTGGCTCCCCCACACTCCGTGACAGACACCCCTCCATGAAGGCTGCTCTCTCTGCTCCCCGCCGCCTCCTCGGAGCGCCCCTCACTGAGCCTTCCGCAGGCGCGTCTCTCGCCGGGGGCACCCACAGGGAGTCCACTCCCTCGCCCCCCCCATCTCTAGCCTGCAGTGGCTCACACGGGAGCTTACTGCCCATCTGAACCCAGCCCAGGCAGGTCTCAGGGCCCTTGGGCCTGCCAGTCTCAGCACCATCGAGCTGGGTCTGTCCCCGTCCCCGTGGGCTCCCCCCCAGGCCAGCAGCCCCTCCTTCCGGCCGACCAGCCTTCCCCAGCCATGGATGTTTCCCTGTTACCAGACGTGTTCCTTGGCCTCTGCCCCTCTGCAGCATTCCTTTCTCTCCCGTTAGTGCTCGTTGATCCTTTTCTGCCTAACGCAGGGTCCCCCTTTTTAACACAATGCACACGCTGGCCACAAGACAGACAGACACACACGCAACACAATCCTCATCACGACCGTAGGTCTGTGGGATTCTGGGCTGCTTTTCAGCGGGCGCCAGCTTTTCCTGAAGCTCTGAAAGACACAACGAAAATGTTTCTACCCCCTTTAGGAGGTGGCAGATTATTGCTTAAAATACCCCTTCCTTTTACAAATCTCCTCCTGGCTGCAGGCAAACAGAGGAATTACCCCCATGCTTCCCTGTGCTTTGTTCTCATCCCACTGCTCAGTCATGACACTCATGACGGGGCGTACCTCAGTTTCCCTTTTTATACAGCAGGCCAGGTTTGTAATGTTTCTGTGCTGTGCCAAGCTTTCTGTATGTAGTCACAGGGAATAGCTGAGCAGCATTGGTAGCATAAAGCTTCTTAACATGCGGTGGGTTTCCAGTGTGCTTACAGGTTTTCCCAAACTCGTACCCATCATATGTTGTTCCCGGGTTCCTCGTTAACATGACATTTATCCAGTGTTTAACCTTAACAACAACATGACAAGTGGGTGTGTATAGGTGTCTTGCTATACCACGCCGTTGCTTGAGACAATCCCTCTCTGAGGCCCGTGTGTTCAATACCCACTTGGGATCTTAGCCTCGGCTTTAATATCATTCTCGCCGTGGGCTTGGGCGGGTTAACCTGTCCCTCCGTATCAGGAGTGACGTGTTTCCCACCTCCCTTTCCTGGAGGGTCAGAACCTGAGCCCTGCTTGAGTGCTGCCCTGGTGCCTCCCTTACCTGCAGCCCCGTGTGCTGCCGTCGAGGGCAGTTCTCTCCTTCCCCTGTCAGCTCGGTCACTGCCGTCAGCACACACACCACTGGCTCTTGCTTTCCTTGGAGATTTTGAAAACTAAAATGAACAATTTCTAGCCGCCTTCCATGCTTCCAATTGTGAGGAGTGGAACCATTTTAATCATGGCTTGTTTTGCTGCTTTGACGTCCCCCCCGGTATGCTGTTGGGCTGGCCTTTCTCCACTGCCTTGTTGTCTTTTGCTGCTTCTCCGGTATGCACTGCACGTGTCATGGGAAAATGCACATTCCTTCCCTGGCTGCACTTGTATAACGTTATAGTCGCCGTAGCCGTTTTTACAGACGGTGTAACTGTTTCTTTTGTGCTCACGGCGTTTTCATGGACCCTTAGCAAAGGGACAGTCTGATTACTCAGCAACCTTAAGGCTCCGAGTTCCTGACTTTGCTGCGGGGTGCACCTCACCCCCGCTGGTGCTCCAGAGGGGCATTCTTCATTTCATTACCCCAGCTCTTAGCTGCTGTTTTGTTACCAAACAGGAAAAAAGGATCCAGAATCTCTCCCCATTCTCTGGTTCTGGCTGCCCCTGCCACGTCCTCTGGTCCTTATTTAAAACGATATTAAACTTGACAAAGCATAGAAGTACCCAAAGGGTTAGATGCTAAATACCAAAGCCAAACCACACTGGTGTGTCTGGCAAAAGTGTCCGTCAGTTTTGCAGCTGTGAATGAGAGAGTCAAATGGATTTTTAGTGGCATTGTTTAAAAAAACAAAACCAATTTCATGCTAAACCTACAAAACAGGCTTTACAAACCAGGAGTGTCGGTTTAGGTCTGTTTATACACGCGCACGCACACACAGACACACACGCGCACGCACACACAGACACACACGCACAGACACACGCACACACATGCACAGACACACGCACACACAGACAGACACGCACGCACACAGACACACACACAGACACGCGCACGCACACACAGACACGCGCACGCACACACAGACACAGACACGCACGCGCACGCACACAGACACACACGTACACACACACACAGATACGCGCACAGACTCAGACACACGCGCACGCACACAGACACAGACACACGCACACACAGACACGCGCACGCACACAGACACAGACACACGCACACACAGACACACACACGCACACACACACACAGACACACGCAGACACAGACGCACACGCACACACTCATTCTCCTGTTCTTAACAATTATTGTTCCCCAGCCGTACACAGATTACGTTCCCTTTTAGACATTTGGAGGTGGTTACGTTTCAGTGGAAGCCCCTTATGTTCTTTTAGTGATTGTGACTAAATTGTCCATAGTCAAATGATTGAGATCAGATTGTCTCTCTGCCTGCAGTAGTTACTTACAATGGATTGTTTACAGACCTTTTCCTGCAGAATGGCTGCAAAGAAACCAAGAATTCTCTTCCTAGAACACGTTCCCTCTTTAACATTTCCACAAAGTTCAACTGCTTAATTCCCCCCCCACCCCACCCCCCGCGGCCGCCGGCTCTGTAGAGTTAACTTCTCACTCTCTTTCCTTAAATCGCTTCTCTCCCAAAGTGACACCTGCATCAAGCCAGATATCACCATTCCACTCTCATCCCAGGAGTCTGAATGGTCCCAGCACGGCTCCTCTCACTCCTGTCACTATGCCCAGCGTGTTTTCCAGTCTCTCTCCGTGGCCTGCCTGCTTGTCAGGGCCCGATCCTGCTGTTCTCGCAGAACCATCGCTCCCCTTGGGCACAGGCCTCGGCCCACTACCCATTTAGCGGGGGGGGCTCCTCAACTAGCCCCCAGCCCTCCTGGTCCCTTTTCTTCCTTCTCTTGTTGTTCTGGGGAGCTCATTCTGCCAGGAAGGGGGCGAGCCCGTCTGTCAGGCGGCACCGGTACTCTGCTGTTACCTAGCGTATCAGACCCTTAGCTGTGCAGTCCAGCGCACCTCAGGCTGCCCGCATTCGCCACCACACACTCCTGTGCCCTTCCCTGGGCTCAAGGCGTGACCCAGGGAACTGAGGCACCGCTGACCCTTCCCCAGTTCCTGGGGCTCCGGGCGAAAGGCACTACCCTTACCGCGCCCTAGGGCTCGGGGTACCCTGCAGGTTTGGGGGCCCTCGCCCCGTAATATCCTTAACCTCTGTTCACTAACAGTTACCAACACAGAGTGTGCCCGCGGCGCGTGCGCTGCTCGCCACACCCTGGACTTGTTCCAGAAAACTTCCCTTTGGACCCGTTTATACCGTGAAACTTGGGTCCTGCTTAGCGGGGCCGGAACCAGTCAGGAACTGAACTGCTACAAAGCAGCGTTTCCCCAGCCCAGCCCAGTTCCTGACCCAGTCAGACCCCAGCACCTTGGCTGGGCCGGAACCCGTCGGGAACTGAACTGCTACAAAGCAGCGTTTCCCCAGCCCAGTTCCTGACCCAGTCAGACCCCAGCACCGTAGCTGATTTAAATCTTGCAAAATTAGTTGCATCACAGACCGAAACAATCAAAGAACCAGGGAGAAAGTCCACAGCTGAGCAATAGAGAAGTGGGAGCCAGAACGGCAAAAGAAGAGAAGCGGAGATTTCGCAATCCCAGCTGGGGGGGAGCGGGGCCTTGCCAGACAGACGCTGTCAAACAAAGTTTTCTTTAACCCTCTGAAGCTGTTTCTTTCTCTGGTGATGCTGGGCACCGTTAGCACAGGAGCCCCCGGGCAGCCCCATATGACGTTGGCTCAATGCAATTTAGAGGGAACGTGAGGATGTGACTTTCTGCCTCTTAGCTCCTGGCTGCTGGTGTCCTACTGTGGCTGCTGCTACTTACTACAGAAACAGGCCTCAGAGCCTCCAGTCCGGCTTGCCCTGCTCCCTGGCACTGCCATGGAGCACACTGCTTGGCTCGTTCGGAAAGTCCCTCCCTGTGGTACATCAAGGGGGCCACCATCTCCTGCTTTTGGGTTGGGTGCAAACCCTCCCAGATCTCCGGGCAGTCTCCTCCTTACCCCCGCTGGCCAGATCCCTCCCCAGCCCAACCAGTCAGGTTCTCCCCCGTCGGCCTCCCACCCCATTGCCAGGCACTGTTTGCACAGCTGCCCTGCTGTGGGGTGTCCCTCATTCACTCGCTCTGTCGCCTCAGAGGTCTCTCCCAGCAACGCTGCATCTCGTTCTTCCTCCCCGGAATCAGCGAGGCCGGGCTGCAGCCTGCCTGTCGGGCCGCGCTCTCCGGGACGCCTGGCCCCTGGCAGGTTCTGCTGCACCAGGTCCTTCATGGCCTTCACGTTCTCTTGAAAAGGCAGGACCAGCTCCCCACGGCCGTCCTGTCTCCTCCGTGCTGCCTTCCAACGAGCCTCCATGAAACCTAGGGGTCCCCTCGCCTTTGGCACTCGCAGCTGAGAGTCACTCCAGACAGCGGGGCAGTCTCCCGTCAGGCTGTCAGAAACGGGGCAGGCCCCCAAGCGGGGGTGTGGGTCTCTCATTAGATTTCACCCAGCCAGTGAGACCCGTCACTCACCCCAACGGATCCTCTGGATCTCGCACCAGAGACTGCGCTGGCAGCCGATTTCTCTAGTACACAAGTTAAGGGTTTATTAGCTCAGCAAAGGGAATGAGCTCTTGAGAGGGTAAAGCAGGTGAAATGCAGTAACAGGTGAACCCAGGTTTGTAAGTCCAAAGCGATAGCAGAGATGTGCTGATCCGGGAGTTTTCCATGAGTCTCCCAGGGATACCCAGGGTAACTTTGGGGATCTGTCTCTTCCATGTGGAAGGCTTCCCTGTGAGTGGCCAGACAGTTTCAAGGAATCTTTTATGCCTTCACCCAGAAAGCTTGGTTCTGTTCCCGCGTGGGCCTTGCTTGGCCGGGGGTGCGTGAGGGATGCAGACCGTGTCTGTGAATTCCCCTCGAGAACTCAGTGGCCCTTGCTTTGAAGTTAGCAACCTTCTTCCTTTACATTTCCAAGGCTCCAGTCGCCTTTGGTGGGCAAACGTCACTACCGGGCTAGACGCTGTGTGTGTGGTAATGGAATAGCCCACTACGAGCCTTCCTTAGTTTTCATGAAGTAACGTACATTCGCATCTCAGTGCTAACACACACTTTGGATCGGGGTTAATTAAGTACAGGGATATACATAACGTAATGGATACCAGTCAAGAGGTTATAGATACGTGAAGACAAGAGCATTCACGTTCCCTTTGCACTAAACGAACATTCGAGTGAATTAGTTCACTTAGTGTTTCTTTGGTGGTCCCACACTAGTGAATTGACCAATTGCTCTGAGCTGATCTGGCCTGTCAGACACATCTCAAGGTTCCCCCATTCTCGATAAGGCATCTGCAGCCATGTTCTCCTTTCCCTGGGTATGAATTGTGTCCCTGTCAAGTCCTGTAGGGCTCGGCTCCAAGGATGTCATCTTGGATTGGTCCCCTTGGCTGGTGCACCCTGGCAAAGGGGCGGCAGTGCTTCAGGGAGGACATCTTTCACTGGCTGAGCAGCCGGGCAGCAGCCTCCGCGATCACCGCCCAGCTTTTTACCTACAGCTGGAAGGGACCCTGAAAGGTCAGCGAGTCCAGCCCCTGCCTTCACTAGCAGGGCCAAGGACTGATTTTGCCCCAGATCCCTAAGTGGCCCCCTCAAGGATTGAACTCACACCCCTGGGTTTAGCAGGCCAGTGCTCAAACCACTGAGCTCTCCCCCCCCCCAATTTTGCGTAAGTAGTCGTGGGGTGCCTGTCACCCCCTCCCACCTGGCAGCAGCGCTGCGCCCAACCCGGGTTAGCAGCCTCCGTGCCCAGCACCAAGAGTTTGCTGGCTGACCGGAAAAGCCGCTGTGGTGTTGTGGAGCCTGTCTCACTGGCCTCCAGCCCCGCCGCCCGGTCTGGCTTCCCCCTTTTGTAAGGTCTGCTGGGGTGGCCCCGGTGTCACTGAACCCCTTTGGGGATAGCTGGCCAGACCAGCACCGGATTGGGCTTGGTTCAAGGGGCAGCCCACCTCCACATGGCCTCTACCTTTAGAGGGTCGGGGCGAACCAGCCCACTGCCCAGCCTGTCCCCGAGGTGGGACGCCATTGCAGCCCCCAGCATGTACTTGGAGACACAGGCACCGACTTCCCAAAGTGCCAGGGGCTGTTCGACCCCGGCTCAGGCCCAGCCCCCGCCCTCCCTTTTTCCCTCCCCTGAGCACGCCATGTCCTCGCTCGTCCCCCCTCCCAGCCTCCTGCGAAACAGCTGTCGGCGGGAGGCGCTGATCCGTGGGGTCTGCGGTGGGCGGGAGGCGCTGGGAGGCGCTGATCCGTGGGGTCCGTGGTGGGCAGGAGGCGCTGATCCGTGGGGTCTGCGGTGGGCGGGAGGTGTTGATCCGTGGGGTCTGGCGGTGGGCGGGAGGCCCTGATCCGTGGGGTCTGCGGTGGGTGGGAGGCGCTGATCCGTGGGGTCTGCGGGGGGCGGGAGGCGCTGGGAGGCGCTGATCCGTGGGGTCTGGCGGTGGGCGGGAGGCGCTGATCCGTGGGGTCTGGCGGTGGGCGGGAGGCGCTGATCCGTGGGGTCTGCGGTGGGGGGGAGGCGCTGATCCGTGGGGTCTGCCGGTGGGCGGGAGGCGCTGATCCGTGGGGTCTGGCGGTGGGCGGGAGGCCCTGATCCGTGGGGTCTGCGGTGGGCGGGAGGCGCTGATCCGTGGGGTCCGTGGTAGGCTGGAGGTGCTGATCCGTGGGGTCCGTGGTAGGCTGGAGGTGCTGATCCGTGGGGTCCGTGGTGGGCGGGAGGCGCTGGGAGGCGCTGATCCGTGGGGTCTGCGGTGGGCGGGAGGCCCTGATCCGTGGGGTCTGCCTGTGGGCGGGAGGCGCTGATCCGTGGGGTCTGTGGTGGGCGGGAGGCGCTGATCCGTGGAGTCTGCGGTGGGCGGGAGGCGCTGATCCGTGGGGTTTGCGGTGGGCGGGAGGCGCTGATCCGTGGGGTTTGCGGTGGGCGGGAGGCGTTGATCCGTGGGGTCTGTGGTGGGCGGGAGGTGTTGATCCGTGGGGTCTGCGGTGGGCGGGAGGCCCTGATCCGTGGGGTCTGCCTGTGGGCGGGAGGCCCTGATCCGTGGGGTCTGCCTGTGGGTGGGAGGCGCTGATCCGTGGGGTCTGCCTGTGGGCGGGAGGCGCTGATCCGTGGGCTCTGCGGTGGGCGGGAGGTGCTGGAGGGGTGGGAGTGATCTGATAGGGGAGCTGCCGGTGGGTGCCAAGCCCCCACTGTTTTTTCCCTGTGGGTGCTCCAGCCCCAGAGCACCCATGGGGTCAGACCTGTGCTTGGAGACCTTGTCAGAGAGGTTGGCTTCCCGCCGCCTTTGTGACATGACTCCCCTGTGATTCAAGTGGTTGTGCCAGGAGCAACTGAAACTAGCCAAGTCATCGATATAGGCCCTGGCAGCGAGTGTCCCCTGCAGCACCGCGCTGGCGAGCCGCTGAAAGCCCCCGGATGTATTACTCCGAAAGCCAAAATCTGAAACTCGTCGAGTCCAGGTGCTCCGCGAAAAGCAGATTTTTCCTGGACATCAGCATCTAAGGGAATCTGCCAATACCCACGAGTCAAATCCAGTGTCCTTATGAACTTTGCAGCCCGGAAGGTGCAGTAACTCCTCTGTTCAGGGTGTGGGGTAGGGGTCAGGCTGGGTGATCACACTCAGATTCCTGTAATCCCCACACACAATCTCATGGCTTAGTCTGTTCTAGGTACCATCCCACTAGGAGCCGTCCAGGGGCTGTTTGATGTACGGATTCCCTCCCACTTCCAGCCGGCTTCCACCTCCTTCCGGAGGTGCTTCTGCACGTCCCATTTAGCCCCCTCTGCTCCGCTAGGAGCCGGGCGGAGCCCTCAGGCTCAAATAGCCTGTAAGATCTTGTCCGTTAAACCTGCCCGTTGGCAAATCCCTGTCTGTGGTGCCCGCGTCTCCTGCTTTGGGGCTGGAGTTGAACCCTCCCCCAACCCAGTGCTTTCCAGAGGCTCCCCTCCCGCCCCAATCATCGCACAGCAGATCACGTTCCCAGCCATCTCCCTTTCGCCTCTTGCTGTGCACTGTTTGAGCAGCTTCTCTCCCTTGGGCTCCCTTACCTCATATGTGACTTCGTTCACTCTGTCACCTCAGAAAGTACTTCCCAATAATCCCGCCTTCGGCATCAGCATTAACAGCAGATCACTTTCCTCAGGAGGCCGGTCATACCAAGCTTTCTGACTCGCCTGACTTTTCTTAAGGGTCTGTTGCCCCAAATCCATCCACCGGCAAATTCTCCTTCACCGGCTGTCCTGTTTCCTTTGTATTGTGTTCCCAAGAGCTTTGACTCAAATCTAGGGGTCCCCTCACCTGCCTCCCATACAGAAGCAGGGGAGCAAAGCCGATAGGTTCTTGGGGTTCACATCTGTACGAACAGCATGTTGGGAATCATTAGGAAAGAGATAAATAACAAGACAGAACATATCATTGCCTCTATGTAAATCCATGGGACGCCCACACCTTGAACACTGTGCAGATCTCGTCGCTCCCTCGCAAACCAGACAGACTGGAGTTGGAAAAAGTTCAGAAACGGGCAACAAAAATGATTAGGGGGATGGAACAGCTTCCGTAGGAAGAGAAATTAGTCAGACTGGGACCATTCAGCTTGGAAAAGAGGCGACTAAGGGGGGATATGTCGGGAGCTATAAATCACGACTGGGGTGGAGAAAGTAGACAAGGACGTGTTATTTACTCCTCATAACACAAGAACTAGGGGGTCACCAAAAGAAATTAATAGGCAGGAGGTTTAAAACAAACACAAGGCAGTATTTCTTCACACAACGCACAGTCAACCTGTGGAACTCCTCGCCAGGGGATGTTGTGAAGCCCAAGACCATAACAGGGTTCAAAAAAGAACTAGATACGTTCATGGAGGATAGGTCCTTCAGTGGCTATTAGCCAGGCTGGACAGGGATGGTGTCCCTAGCCTCTGTTTGCCAGAAGTTGGCAATAGGCACAGCGGATGGGTCACTTGATGATTCCCTGTTCTTTTCACTCCCTCTGGGGCACCTGGCACTGGCCACTGTCGGAAGACAGGACACTGGGCTGGATGGACCTTTGGTCTGACCCAGTCTAGCCGTTCTTATGTTCTTAAGAAACAGGAGCAAAAATGTCCCAGTTGTTCTCCTGCCTGGAAACATGCATTCTTCACATAGCTTTCAAAATTCCATTTAATCCTTCCATAAACCCCTTCGTTTCGGGGTGGTAGGGAGCAGCCTTTATATGCTTCACTCCACGCAATTCCCATAACTTTTTAAAGACAACAGACATAAAGTTTGCACCACGGCCTGTCAGAAATGCTCTGGGAAAATCTGCTCTGCTGAAAATGGTAAATTCTGAAAATGGTAGCTCCAGTTTCAGCTTCACTTAGACACTTCAGTGCCTTCAGGA
This sequence comes from Mauremys mutica, assembly GCF_020497125.1. Taxonomy (NCBI): domain Eukaryota; kingdom Metazoa; phylum Chordata; order Testudines; family Geoemydidae; genus Mauremys; species Mauremys mutica. The sequence goes on from NC_059075.1 coordinate 157,422,501, forward strand.
TTCCTGGTGGCAAAATCCAGCACATCAAGTATATATTTCTTTCCACCCCTGGAAGGTTTAGTGAGAGATCCCACAATATCGACAGACGTTCTGGGAAACCCTCTCTTAATAATGGGCGAAGGCTGCCGTGGTGCTTTGCATGGTCCCTTTAAGCTCTTACACTTCTGACACAAATCACAGCTTTTGCAATAATCTTTCACTGTCTGAAACACAGGCCAGTAGAAATTCCTTAGCCTGTCGCAGGTTTTCTCCACTCCTGACGTCCCACGAATGGGCCGTCATGCGCTACCTGAAGCAATTCCCTCTTGTATCATTCCAGCACAACAGTTTGCGGGCAGATTTCACCAGGATGCCTTTTCTTCCCTGTAGGAGCTTCCCTAAACAACAAATCATCTTGTATAAGAAATCTCCCCCTTCCTTCCCCAGCCGGGGTGCCACTCCGAGCTGCGGACTGCTCTTGTTCCAAAGGATCAGATTGCTGAGCAGATAGAAAATCTTTTTGTGTTTCATTTAAGCCCCGAGCAGATTCTGGCACAACACAAGAATTTTCACATCCTGCCTCAGCTGCTGTTCTCAACAGACAAAGGCCTGAGGGCACTTCCCTCCCCTTGACAGCCTGGCCACTGCCCACAGACAAAGCAGGTGTATCTGACCCACACTTTCCCTGGGGCCTGGTTATAACATTCACCAGCTTAGACGTGGCTACAGTGTCCTTACCTATTAAATATCAGCTGGCAGCAAATTCCTAATGCCGACCACAACGTCACCCTTAAAACCTTCCCCCTCAGGGTGGGCTTTAGCCAGAGGCACAGTCACAGAAAATTCAGCCAAAGCCAAAATATTCAGACTTTTGCCTGTCTGTCTGTGCTCCTCCCTCAGAAAACATTCCTTAACCAAAGTAACTTGGAAGGCCGTGTCCCTCCACCCGGCACACTCGATGCCACTCACTCTCGCACTCTTCATAAATTCTTCACTACCATCCCCAAACTCAGTCCCAATGCACGTTATGAGGCCGTTCTCCTCCTCCACAGCTTCCTCTGGGATCCAGGGGGCAGCATTAGCACTCACAGTGGGAGGTCTGGCACGTACAGCGGGGGTTATGGGTGCAGGTTGTGGGGTGACCTTAAGTTCTGGGCAATTTGGTTTTCTATGACCAAGTGCCCCACCCACAGTGACGGCAGAGCCGGCCTTCCCTTAGTGTCAGCGGCGTTAAAATCTGGGCTCCCTGGAGGTTTTTTAACAAAGTTGGAGTTAGGTTTCCCCTAGACCCATCATCCCTTTTGACCTGGGGAGCAGAAGGGTAACCCTTCTCCTGGGGGTTGCACCTCTCCTGAACCCTTGACTCAACTTATTCATCAGCAATTTCTGCTGCCTCCAAAGCGGTGGAAGGTTTTTTGTCACAGACAGCTGCCGCTTTTACCTCATCAGTGACTACCTGCAATAACTGCTCTTGTGCCATCAAATCAAGCAGCTTGTCATAGCGACCATCCGCCCTGCCCCAGTTATCCATATTGTCACATAACTACGCAGCTTAGGCACTTACGCCACATGAGTGATACTGGCAGAGATTTTAAGATTTCTGATGATGGGTGATCACTCGTTACTGACTAGGATCATCTTCCATGGGAGTTATGGGTCCTCAGGTGGCTAATAAGGCCAGTCCTTGAACCACAAGTTCTATTACCATGAGGACAGATATTTTCAGGCTCAGCAGGAGGCTGTTGACCATGACTGGAAGCCGTCTCTCCTTCCTCCTGCGCCTCTTGTCCTCTTCAGCTTGTCAGCGAGCAAGTTCAAAATGGAGGGGACCATCGCGTAAGACTTCACTCCATTTTAAGCGATCCTGGGCAACTGTCTCCCAAGTGTCAATGTTTTAGGTTGTCCTTCAGCAAGTCCTTATAATGCTTCCGTTGTCCACCCACGTTACGGTACCCTTCTTTCAGCTGAGAGAACAGGACCTGTTTTGGGAGATGATGGTCTGGCATCTGGACAACGTGCCTAGTCCAGTGGACTTGCTGCTGGATGATCATTGCCTCGATACTGGTGGTCTTTGCCTCTTCCAGAACACTAATATTGGTGCGCCTGTCTTCCCATTTGATCTTCAGAATCTTACGAAGGCAGCGTCCATGGTGCCTCTCAAGGACTTTCAAGTGATGTCCATAGGTTGTTCAAGTTTCGGACCCTTACAACAGTTTGGGGAGAATAATGGCTTAATAAACAAGAAGCTTAGTGTCTGTTCGAATGTCACGATCTTCAAAACCCCTGTGCCGTAATTGAGAAAAAGCTACACTGGCACAGCTCAGGCAATGTTGAATTTCTGCATCAATATCTGTCTTGGATGAAAGATGACTTCCAAGGTAGAGGAAATGATCGACATTCTCCAGTGCCACTCCATTGATTTTGATAGATGGGACATGTAATGCCTCATTTGGAGAGGGCTGATAGAGGACTTCAGTCTTCTTGATGTTAAGAGTGAAACCAAGACATGCGTAAGCATCAGCAAACACATTCAAGATAGTTTGAAGATCTTTCTTTATGGGGGGAGGGGTGGCTCAGTGGTCTGAGCACTGGCCTGCTAAACCCAGGGTTGTGAGTTCAATCCTTGAGGGGGCCACTTAGGGATCTGGGGCAAAAATCAGTACTTGGTCCTGCTAGTGAAGGCAGGGGCTGGACTCAATGATCTTTCAAGGTCCCTTCCAGTTCTAGGAGATGGGTGTATCTCCTATTATTATTATTATTATTTATTTTATTCTCCGAGTGGGCAAAGATTGCGTTGTCATCAGCACACTGAAGTTCCACAATAGATGTTGTGAAGTTCTTACTCTTGGCTTTCACCCTGCTAAGCCTGAACAGCTTCCCATCCATTCTGTAAATGATTTCAACACCAGCTGTGAACTTCCCAGCAACTAGGTACAGAATGACGGCAATAAAAACTGCAGACATGGTTGGAGCGATGATATAGCCCTGTTTGACTCCTGTTTCTTCTTTGAAAGTTTCAGCTCTGGGAGCCAGTGCTGTTCAGAACAGTTGCTTTCATGTTATCATGAAGCAATTTTAGGATATTGGATGTCCTGTTAAATATATCAATCGTAGAGAGTCCAGTCCAGAGGGCACAGCGATTCACTGAGTCAGAGGCTTTAGTTAGATCAATAAAAGCCATGTACAGTGCTCGGTTTTGCTCCCAACACTTTTCTTGCAGCTGCCATGCTGTGAAGATCATATCCGCAGTTCCACGACATGGTTGGGAACCACTCTGTGACTCCAGTAAAATTTCTTCTGACAGGGGCAGAAGGCGGCTTGCAAGGGTCCGTGCCGCCAGAACTTTGCCTGCAATGGCTAGGAGGGAGATACCATGATCATTTCCACAATCCGCTTTATTCCCTTTCTCGAAGAGGGTGACAATCAGGGCATCCCTCATTTCACTGGGTATCGCCTCCTTTATCCAGATTTTAAGGATAAGCAGGTAAAGCTGCCGAATTAGCTCTGGTCCACCGTCTTTAAAGATTTCAGTGGGGATCCCATCTAAACCTGCTGCCTTATTGTTCTTCATCTGCTTGGTGGCATTGTGTACCTCATACAAATTGGGAGGGTCTCCGAGCTCATCCCAAAATGGTCGTTGAGGGATTTGCTCAAGGACTTCATCTGCAACCACAGAATTACAGTTAAGGAGATCTTCAAAATGTTCTTTCCAGTGAGAATTGATGGCTTCGTTGTCCTTCAGAAGTGTAGTTCTGTCCTTAGAGCAAAGAGGATTCATACCGTGACAGATTGGCCCATAAACAGCCTTGGTGGCACTAAACATCAAGCGATACGACTCCGGGGAGATCTTAAACCTTTTCAGTAGTTTCTTTAAACTTCCTGTATATCATAGCATCACCCATCTCCATTTAATTAAAGACTTGCCTGGCTTTTCCAGTCAGTTTGGGTAAGAGGAGTGGCATCCATTTATCCCCAGGAACCTTATGGCTATCACACAGTCTCTCAAAGGTGGTTAGGAATTCCTCAGTGCCCTCAGACTCACGGTAAATCAGGCAGAGTTTCTCCCACTCGCTGCTGTTGAGAGGGGATGTACCCACCGGCTGATGCTGCTCCTTTTGCTACTTCAGAATTTCCAGCTGCAGCCCATGAGCATTTCTCTCAGCTTCCAGCTGCTCCATGCATCTCTGGTGGGCTCTTTCTTCAATTTCCTCCTTCTCCTTGATCCGGGATTCCACCATCGTTTCCTTGTGCTCACTGGGCTTCCAGGTGTCTCAACCACCCCATGTTGGCTGCAGGAGGGGGCTGAGACCCTGCTTTTTGGTCAAAGTCCATGAGCAAAGCTCCCAGTCCTGATCAGAGTTTTTCTTCTTAAAGGAAGAACACAACTGCTCAAGGTCTTTTCTGTCAAGATCCTTGTAGGATTGTGATTCACTCATTGTGACTAATCCTTAACCCTTAAAAGGCCTGATATCAAATGTACAGTTTACCTAGTGCTGGGTTCTGAGTTTTAAGGCCAGTTGACCTGTGGCTGTCACTCCTGCCGACTACGCCAATTGTCCCGCTGGCTGGAGTGGCTCACAGCTGCACGTGCCAATCCCCAGTCAGAAAACGGGGCAGGCCCCCAAGCGGGGGTGTGGTTCTGTCATTAGATTTCACCCAGCCAGTGAGACCTGTGCGCTCCTGGGTCGCTCCATTCCCATGGAGCCACGGACAGTCCCCGTGCGCACATCTTACCACGCAGGCACACGGGACTTGGTGACACATCCCATCAGCTCACTCCCAACCCCAAAGGGCCCGTCACTCACCCCAACGGATCCTCTGGATCTCGCACCAGAGACTGCGCTGGCAGCCGATTTCTCTAGTACACAAGTTAAGGGTTTATTAGCTCAGCAAAGGGAATGAGCTCTTGAGAGGGTAAAGCAGGTGAAATGCAGTAACAGGTGAACCCAGGTTTGTAAGTCCAAAGCGATAGCAGAGATGTGGTGATCCGGGGGTTTTCCATGAGTCTCCCAGGGATACCCAGGGTAACTTTGGGGATCTGTCTCTTCCATGTGGAAGGCTTCCCTGTGAGTGGCCAGACAGTTTCAAGGAATCTTTTATGCCTTCACCCAGAAAGCTCGGTTCTGTTCCCGCGTGGGCCTTGCTTGGCCGGGGGTGCGTGAGGAATGCAGACCGTGTCTGTGAATTCCCCTCGAGAACTCAGTGGCCCTTGCTTTGAAGTTAGCAACCTTCTTCCTTTACATTTCCAAGGCTCCAGTCGCCTTTGGTGGGTAAACGTCACTACCGGGCTAGACGCTGTGTGTGTGGTAATGGAATAGCCCACTACGAGCCTTCCTTAGTTTTCATGAAGTAACGTACATTCGCATCTCAGTGCTAACACACACTTTGGATCGGGGTTAATTAAGTACAGGGATATACATAACGTAATGGATACCAATCGAGAGGTTATAGATACGTGAAGACAAGAGCATTCACGTTCCCTTTGCACTAAACGAACATTCGAGTGAATTAGTTCACTTAGTGTTTCTTTGGTGGTCACTCACTAGCGAATCGGCCTATTGACCTGAGCTGGCCTGTCAGCATCACAGAGATAAAAGGGGGAAATCCCATGGGCTCTGTGGGGGACACTCCTGTACCCAAATAACAAATCGGGGCCAACTAGCTGTAACATCCAGCGCCCGCATAGACTTCAGCGCCCCATGGGCTCCTTCCACCAACCGCTTGTCGCTGGGCGATGGCGGCAGCTTTCACATCCCTCGCTCCGCTCAACACCCCTCACTTTTTGAAAACTGCAGGCATGAAATTTGCACCCGGTCCCACAAGATTTCCCAACTCGGCCAGAAACGGCGACTAGGGCAGTAGCCGCAGTTTCAGCTTCTGTATCGGACAGAGCTGGGGCTTCTGGGCACCTGGTGGCAGCACCCACCACTCCCAGTCACTTTCTTTCCATTCCTGGGAGGGGTCCCACTTGTCCCCGGACCCTCTGGCAAACTCCTTAGCGATAGGCAGTGGCTGCAGAGGTGCCCCGCAGGGGCTGTAACCGCTGGCGCTTCTGACACGACTCGTACCGTGACTTTCACTGTCTCAGATGCGAGGCCAGGAGCCTGGCACGGTTCTCTCCTCGCCTCAGTGTCCAGCACAGGGGCAGTCATGAGCCACGTGCAGCAACTCAGGCCCAACACCTGCTTACAAAGCACAGCAGGTGCCTCTCCCCCCACGCATGGCAAACCTCAAAAAGCCGACGGTGGCGTTATCCTGAGCCACCTCCCTCTCCCTGGACCCTCCAGAAACTCCCTGGGAGTCTCACTCGCGTTAGGAGCCGACTCTGGCAAAGCAACAGACTCTCCAAAGCCTACCCTGGGGACAAACGGTTACTTTCTGCTGGCAAAGGTCTGAGGGCGTTTCTCCCCCCGCAGCCCTCCCTGCTGGCCACAGATAAGCCAGGAGAGGCAGAGCCAGACTTCTGATATTACCCTGCTTCGACGTGGCTCCAGTGGCCTTACCTCATAAAACAGGAGAGGGAAGCAGATTCCCAATGCTCAGAATAATACCCCTGGAAAGTCCTCACGCTCCAGGTAACCCATGGCCAAAGGTAGAGCTACAGAGCTCATATTTGTAAGTTTGTACCTATATTTCTCCTTTACCAAACTTCCCTGGACCAAAGTGACTTGGGGTGCGGTGTCCCTCCAGCCCTTACCATCTGTGCCATTTACCGTAGCCCTCTTCATCAGTTCTTCACACACACACACACCCCAGCTTGTTCTAGACACCTTCTTGGAGCAGCTGGTCCTGGAACCCCCGAGAGGAGAGGCAATTCTTGGTGTGCTCCTAAGTGGAGCCCAGGATCTGGTCCAAGAGGTCACCAGAGATGAACCCCAGGGCAGTGGCGATCAACGTGTACTTACAGTTACCCTTCTTTGGGGGCAGGGAGGAGGAATCCCAAAGAAGCCCACCACAGGAGCAGTAGCTCAGAAAAGGAGAATACGCAAGAACGAGGAAGCGAGTGACATGGAAATGACAAGGAGTGAAGTGCCTGCAAGCTGCGTGGAAACGTTTTAAACACACCATAAGAGAGGCACAAATTCAATGTGTACCCCAACTTGGAAACCCCAGTGAGAAGACCAAGAAATCCCCCCCTGACTAAAAACAGCCGAAAGGAGGCAGGGAGAGGCGAACGGGCGTCCTTCCACCACTGGACGGGAAATCCGCCGGAGGAGAGAGGAAGGAGCATGAACTCTGGCAAGTCAAGAGTTTGTATTATTAGGCAGGCGAAAAAAAAGAAGAATTTGAAGAGCAACTAGCAAACGCCACAAACTAAAGCCCCTCAGCAGCAGGAAGCTGTGGGGCCAGTGGGGATCGCGGTGCGGTCGGGGAGGCTAAGGCCACTGGCTGCGGGGCTGGGCGGGAGAGTCCCACACCTGAGCCATCCGAGGAGCTGCCCCACACGGAGGGGTCAGTAGAGGAGGGTTTGGAACAAACTGGTCAATGAAACAGCAGGAAGGGCCAGCCCAGCCGGGCTCAGCCAGGCGCTGGGCAGGAAGTGGCAGAACTCCCACCCGGGGTGGGAGCTGTGGCTCGGCTCAGCGGGAGCTAGTGCAGCACTGAGCGCCCAGCGGCGATCCCGGCACTCACAGGCCGGGGAGCCTGGCTTCCATACCAGGCAACCTGCTTGAATGAAGGGCCCAGGGAGGGCGCAGGGGAAGGGAAACCCCCCAGGCTGAGAGGGAGGAGGGGATTGGAAGGAAACCCAACCCCAACCCTGATAAAACCCCTACGTCTGCCACCCCTGGGGGGCCCCCGGCCAGAGAAAACCAAACGGTGGCAGGTGGGCGTGCAGATTGTGGGGTTTGGGGTTTTATGAGTGGGTTAGAGCAGGGGGGCTGGGAGCCAGGACTCCTGGGTTCTCTCCCTGGCTCTGGGAGGGGAGTGGGGGCTGGTGGGTCAGAGCAGGGGGGCTGGGAGCCCGGACTCCTGGGTTCTCTCCCTGGCTCTGGGAGGGGAGTGGGGGCAGGTGGGTTAGAGCAGTGGGGCTGGGAGCCAGGACTCCTGGGTTCTAACACCCCCATCTCCTGCAGTCTCCCCCTATTACCGGACCAAGCTTCGCGGACTCTACACGACTGCCAAAGCTGACGCGGAGGCTGAGTGCAAGTGAGTGTCCCTCCTTCCCGCCCCCCGCAGCTGCCAATGGCCCAGCCCCACGGCTCACCCCCTCTCTGCCCTCTCACCCCCAGCATCCTACGCAAGGCGCTGGACAAGATTGCGGAGATCAAATCCCTTCTGGAGGAGCGGCGCATTGGTGAGTGTCCCCCCAGAATAGGCCATGGGGTCCAGCCCCACACTGGGGGCACTCGGCATGAGCAGGGACTCCCATCATCCCTTGGGGCTCGGACGATGGAGCGTCTCTGAGGAGGGCGGGAGCTCCCATGATCCCCTGGGGCTGGGTGTCTCTGCTTGGGGATGCTGGGGTTGGGGAGCCAGGGCCTGCAGTCTAGTAAATGGGGTGAATGAGAGAAGTGGGGCCCCCAGGGTGGGTGTGGCAATCCAGGCTGGGTGGCAAGTGAACACAGAGTCAGAGTGTCTGTGTCCGAGGCCCTGGGGGCAGGAAGAGGGGGCTCCCCCTAGCTCTGTGGGGCTCACCTCACCTTCTCCCCCCACCCGCAGCTGCCAAGATTGCTGGGCTCTACAACGACTCAGAGCCGCCCCGCAAGACCATGCGCCGCGGCGTCCTCATGACCCTCCTCCAGCAGTCGGCCATGACGCTGCCCCTGTGGATCGGCAAGCCCGGGGACAGGTGAGTGTCGCCGGGGTCGCCCAGGGCAGGACTGTGTCCCCACACCCCAGCTGGGGGGGAGCTCAGGGGTTTGAGCACTGGCCTGCTAAACCCAGGGGGGTAAGGGGGCCCTTCAGGGAGCTGGGGCAAAAATCTGTCTGGGGATTGGTCCTGCTTTGAGCAGGGGGTTGGACTAGATCCCTCCTGAGGTCCCTCCCAACCCTGAGATTCTGTGATTCTAACCTCGCCCTCCTCTCCCCGCAGGCCGCCCCCGCTCTGCGGCGCTATCCCCGCTGCCAGTGATTACGTGGCCAAGCCGGGGGACAAGGTGGCAGCTCGCGTCAAGGCTGTGGACGGGGACGAGCAATGGATCTTGGCCGAGGTGGTGAGCTACAGCCATGCCACCAACAAGTGAGCACCGGGTGTGGGTCCCCTGGGGCTCTTGGGGGTCAGCCACCTTGGGGCATCCAGCCATAGAGCTGAGTGACAAGGGGTCCCAGACAGTCCTGCATAGAAGTGCCAATCTAGGCACTGAAGGGAGATGGCTCTATGATCCTGCAATCTCCTGGACTTTCCTTGCCACTTCAGGATGGGAACTCTATGGTTGTACCACCTTAGGGAGGTGGAAACACCTCTCTAGACACTTCAGGATGGGAACTCTATGGTTTCTGCTCTCTTGGTAGCATAGAAACCCCTTTCCAACTCTGCAGCAGGTGTGACTCTGGTTCTACCGCCATAGAGGAATGGAGGCTCCCCTCTAGCTGCTCGAGGGTGCCGGCTCTATGGTGCTGGAGTGTGCTTATTTAGGGACCTGACACAGATGGTTCTGTGGTATTGCAATTCCAGGGGTATAGAAACCCTCTAGCCGCTCAAAGGAGATGGCTCTATGGTTCTCCATTACGCGCTGCATAGTAATGCCTCTCTAGCCGCTCAATGGAGATGGCTCTATGGTTCTCCATTACACGCTGCATAGTAATGCCTCTCTAGCCGCTCAATGGAGATGGCTCTATGGTCCCACAGCCTTAGGTTCTCCGCTTGCCTATCCCCTCATGGCGACGTCTCCTCTCTTTGCAGGTACGAGGTGGATGATATCGATGAAGAAGGCAAAGAGTAAGTGAAAGGAGAGGAGCGGAACGGAGAGGGGAAGGTGGTGGTGATGGGGAGGCTTTCTCCTCCAGAGAGGGGGGTCCCTGTCTCACCCTGTCTCTCCCCCCACCCCAGGCGTCACACCCTGAGCCGCCGCCGCATCATCCCGTTGCCCCAGTGGAAGGCGAACCCTGAGACAGACCCCGAGGCGCTGTTCCAGAAGGACCAGCTGGTGCTGGCGCTGTATCCCCAGACCACCTGCTTCTACCGGGCCCTGATCCACGCCCCACCCCAGCGGGTAAGGGGCCCTTCCCCTCTCGGGGCACTGATCCGAGACTGGCTGGGGGCATGGGGCGGGGGCCTGGCCCCTGTGTGGGGGGGTGCTGGCTCTGATCCAGCCCCAGGGCAGGGACTGGCTGGCTCAGGGGGGCAGGGAATGGGACAGGGGCCTGGCCCCCGTGTGGAGCGCCGGTGGGGACCGGCTGGCTCAGGGGGGCCGGGAATGGAGCAGAGCCTGTCCTGTGGGAGGTGGCGGCTCCGATCTGGCCCCGGGGCAGGGCCTGGCTGGCTCATGGGGGCAGGGAATGGGGCTCCCAAGCGCCCCGGGGCGAGGGGCCAGGATGGCTCAGGGAATGGGGCAGGGAATGGGGCGGGGCCTGGCCCCTGGTGGGGCGCTGGCTCCCATGCGCCCAGGGGCGGGGGGCCCGGCGGCTCACGCTCACTCTCTCCAGCCCCAGGACGACTACTCGGTGCTCTTCGAGGACACGTCCTACGCGGACGGCTACTCCCCGCCCCTCAACGTGGCCCAGAGATACGTGGTGGCCTGTAAGGAGACCAAGAAGAAGTGAGGGGGTGGGGAGCTCGGGGGCGCCCGTGAGTATAATAAAGGCTTCTCCACCCCCCCATTGCGCTCTGCTGTGCTTCCTGCCGGTGCCGAGGTCACCCCTGGCATGGGGGCGGGGGAACCATGCCCCACGGAGCCAGGCAGCTCAGCATGTTCCAGCAGAGCCTCCGGGCCCGGCGGGTCAGAGCCCCGGCACCCCCGGGCCCGGTGGGTCAGAGCCCAGCACCCCCGGGCCCGGCGGGTCAGAGCCCTGACGGTTCGTAGCCCCAGTACCCCCGGGCCTGGCGGGTCAGAGCCCAGCACCCCTGGGCCTGGCGGGTCAGAGCCCAGCACCCCCGGGCCTGGCGGGTCAGAGCCCTGGCGGGTCAGAGCCCCGGCACCCCCGGGCCTGGCGGGTCAGAGCCCAGCACCCCCGGGCCTGGCGGGTCAGAGCCCTGGCGGGTCAGAGCCCGGCAGCCCCGGGCCTGGCAGGTCAGAGCCCTGACGGTTCGTAGCCCCAGCACCCCCGGGCCCGGCGGGTCAGAGCCCCGGCGGGTCGTAGCCCCAGCACCCCCGGGCCCGGCGGGTCAGAGCCCCAGCGGTTCGTAGCCCCGGGCCCGGCGGGTCAGAGCCCGGCACCCCGGGCTTCCTGCATGAGTAAAAACCTTCCTTGAGCCCCAGGCCTCTGGGTTAACGCCAGGTGCCCCCCCCCCGCCCCCGTGGCCTCTATCAGGGTCCTGGCCCCCTGGGGCCAGCCCCAGCCCATGGTGTGTGGCCCGTGGGCGCCGGGCAGTGCCAGGTCCGTGGAGACAGGGCTCTCCCAGTCCCGCCCTGCAGCCGCCCCACGGGCCCCAGGCTGCTGACGGGCACCGTGCCCGGGGGGCAGCGCGAGGCAAGGGGCAGGCGTGTCCCTCCCGGGGGGGATGTCAGCAGCAGGTCAGGCCTGCGGCTCGGGCGGGGGGGGAGCTGCTGGGAGTCTCAGATGCCTCTGGCTTTAGCTGGGGGGATCCCCCAGATCTAATGGGGGCTGCGCTGTTACCCCCCAGGGGTGAGTGAAACAGCCGATTGCCCCAAACACCCCGGCTGTGTGACTCCCCCTCCCACAGCTCCTGGGCACTGCCCAGAGCCCTGCCCCCCCCGGCCTGCCTTACTGACCCCTTCTCGGGTTTGTTCATTAACTACCCCCGCTGCCCGGACGCCTGGGTTCTGGCTCCCCGCCCGGCTGCCTGGGCACCATTCCCAGTGTCGGGGGCTCGAGGGTTAGTTATCCTTCTGGACCCAGGCGTCCGGGCTCCCCTCCCCCCAGCCCGCTCTGGCCACTGGGCCCCACTCCCCTCCGGGAGCCGGGAGAGAACCCCGGCGTCCGGGCTCCCCTCCCCCCAGCCCGCTGTCACTGGAGATGTGGGGGCGGGTTATGCAAGAGGCTCTGGCAGGGAGGCAAGTGGAACTGGAGTCAGATCCCTACAGCAGAGCAGGGTGGGGGGGGGTGAGAAGTGGAGAAACGTCCCCCCCAGCTCCCTCCCCCCGACAGACAGTGCCCCTCCCCCTCCCCGCGGCGCTCCCTGCTGGTGGAGGCCAGGGCTGCAGTGACCCACACGCAGAGCAGAGCAGAGCAGGGGACTGAGCTTTATAGGGGGGCGGGGGTGGGGGGCGGGGGGGGCTCAGATCTCCATCCGGAAGCTCAGGTCGGTTCCCTCCATTTGCCTCTCGTAGTCGGCGTCGAATCGCTCGTTCTGCGCCACCGTGAACTGGTTCTTCCAGTCGCCCGTCACACCTGGGGGGCAGGAGAGTGGGGTCACTGCGCCCCCCGAGCCCCCCCCAGCGCTGAGCCCCCCACAGCGCTGAGCCCCCCACAGCACTGACCTCCCAGCCCTGAGCCCCCCCCAGTGCTGAGCCCCCCACAGCACTGACCCCCCAGCCCTGAGCCCCCCCAGCGCTGACCCCCTCCATGCCCCCCCCCGAGCCCCCTGGCACCCGCTGAGCCCCCCCCAGTGCTGAACCCCCCCGCAGCCCTGAGCCCCCAGCTGAGCCCCCCTGCTGAACCCCCCACAGAGCCCCCCCACAGCACTGACCCCCCAGCCCTGAGCCCCCCCAGCGCTGACCCCCTCCATGCCCCCCCCCGAGCCCCCTGGCACCCGCTGAGCCCCCCCCAGTGCTGAACCCCCCCCCAGCCCTGAGCCCCCAGCTGAGCCCCCCTGCTGAACCCCCCACAGAGCCCCCCCACAGCACTGACCCCCCAGCGCTGAGCCCCCCCAGCGCTGAGCCCCTCTGTGCCCCCCCGAGCCCCCTGGCACCCGCTGAGCCCCCCACACAGCCCCCCACACAGCGCTGACCCCCCCCAGCACTGACACCCCCCCACAGTGCTGAGCCCCCCCCAGCGCTGAGCCCCCCCCCGCGCTGAGCCCCCCCCAGCGCTGATCCCCCCCAGCACTGACACCCCCCCCCAGCACTGAGCTCCCCGCTGACCCCCCCAGCCCTGAGCCCCCCCCAGCCCTGAGCCCCCCCAGCACAGAGCCCCCCCCAGCGCTGAGCCCCCCCCAGTGCTGACCCCCCCCCACGCTGAGCCCCCCCCAGCGCTGAGCCCCCCGTACCCTTGCGCATGAAGGGCGAGACGCTGTGGTCCATGACGCTGCGGGGCAGGGTGCTGTAGTTGGCCATGCGGTTCTGCTCCATGGCGGCGAAGGCCGTGTGCCGGGCCACCGCCTCCACCAGCCCCTCGGCCGGGGGGCGCCCCAGGAACGCCAGCACCTTGCGGATCTCGCGCCGGGGGTCCTGGGGGCACGGCACGGGCCGGGGGTCAGAGCCGGCGGGGGGAGGCGGGCCGGGGGCAGCGGGGGGGCGGGAGACAGGGAGGGGGCAGTGGGGGGTGGCGACAGGGGGGGCAGGGGCCAGGAGGGGGGCGGGGGGGGCTCACCTCCTTCATGTCCTCGTAGAACAGGTAGAGCAGTCGCTGCTCCCGTCTCTTCTCCCACCAGCCCCGGACGTGCTGGTACCACGACCCGAACGACACTGCGGGGGGCAGACGGTTCAGAGACCCCCCCGTCCCCTCGCACGGCCCCCCGCGCCCCCCGCGCCAGGTAATCCCCCCACGACCCCCCCTGCGCCTCCCCAAGCCAGGTAATCCCCCCACCCCCCTGCGCCCCCCCGAGCCAGGTAATCCCCCCCCGCGCCCCCCCCGAGCCAGGCAATCCCCCCTGCGCCCCCCCGAGCCAGGTAATCCCCCCACGACCCCCCCTGCGCCTCCCCAAGCCAGGTAATCCCCCCACCCCCTCTGCACCCCCCCCGTCCCCTCGCACGCCCCCCGCGCCAGGTAATCCCCCCACGACCCCCCCTGCCCCCCCCCCTGCCAGCTAATCCCCCCACCCCCCCTGGGCCCCCCCCGAGCCAGGTAATCCCCCCACGACCCCCCTGCGCCCCCCCGAGCCAGGCAATCCCCCCACCCCCTCTGCGCCCCCCCCGAGCCAGGTAATCCCCCCACGACCCCCCTGCGCCCCCCCGAGCCAGGCAATCCCCCCCGCGCCAGGTAATCCCCCCCGCGCCTCCCGAGCCAGGCAATCCCCCCACGACCCCCCTGCGCCCCCCCGAGCCAGGCAATCCCCGCGCCCCCACGGAGCCGCCACGATCCTGGGAATCCCCCCACCCCCCGGCGCCCCCCCGAGCCAGGCAATCCCCCCACGACCCCCCTGCGCCCCCCCGAGCCAGGTAATCCCCCCACCCCCTCTGCGCCCCCCCCGAGCCAGGCAATCCCCCCACCCCCTCTGAGCCCCCCCCCCGTGCCAGGCATTCCCCCCCGTGCCCCCCCGAGCCAGGCAATCCCCCCACGACCCCCCTGCGCCCCCCCCGAGCCAGGCAATCCCCCCACGACCCCCCTGCGCCCCCCCCGAGCCAGGTAATCCCCCCCCCGCGGCCCCCCCGAGCCAGGCAATCCCCCCACGACCCCCCTGCGCCCCCCCCGAGCCAGGCAATCCCCCCATGCCCCCCCCGCGCCCCCCGAGCCAGGTAATCCCCCCCCGCGCCCCCCCCGAACCAGCCACTCCCCCCCCCCCCCCGCGCCCCCCCCCCGAGCCAGGCAATCCCCCCACCCCCTCTGAGCCCCCCCGAGCCAGGCAATCCCCCCACCCCCTCTGAGCCCCCCTGAGCCAGGCAATCCCCCCCCGCGCCCCCCCCCCGAGCCATCCAGTCGGTGCCCCCGGCAGGCCTGCCCGGTGCCCCCAGCTCGCGCCCACCTGCGCCAGCCATGAAGTCAGCCAGGAAGTGCTGCCAGGGGCCGGGCTCCGGATGCACCTTCGCCATCTGGTAGAAGTAATAGTAGGAGACGGCCACGTCCTTGGGGTTCCTGGCCACGTAGATCATCTGGGGGGGACACGGGGGTCAGGCTCTGCCCCCCAGCTGAGACCCCGGCCCCCGCCCCCCCCGGGGAGCCTCACCTGACAGTCCTGCTCCCAGAACGACTCCGGCAGCAGCTGCACCGGGAGATGGGTCTTCACCAGGCGCCGCTGGGCATGGCCCCTCCGGAGCAGCTCCACCCCTGGGGGGCACGGGGGGGTGAGCGGGCCCCCGGCGCCTCCTGCCCCCTGCCCCCTCCCCGCGGCGCCCCCCTGCCCCCGGCGCCCCCTCCTGCCCCCTGCCCCCTCCCCGTGGCGCCGCCCTGCCCCCTCCTCACATCACCCCCTCCCCGCGGCGGCCCCCTGCGCCCGGGGCCCCCTGCCCCCTCCCCGCGGCGCCCCCCTGCCCCCGGCGCCCCCTCCTACCCCATGCCCCCTCCCCGTGGTGCCGCCCTGCCCCCTCCTCACATCACCCCCTCCCCGTGGCGCCCCCCCAGCCGCCGGCGCCTCCTGCCCCCTCCCCGTGGCGCCCCCCTTCCGCCTGCGGCGTTCTGACCCCTGCATCCTCCCCGTGGCGCTCCCCTGCCCCCTCCCCACCGCGCCCCCTGCCCCCGGCGCCTCCTGCCCCCAGTGCCCCCCTGCCCCCTCCTCACAGTGCCCCCTCCCCCTGGCGCCTCCTGCCCCCGGCGCCCCCCTGCCCCCTCCCTGTGGCGCCCCCTCCCCACAGCACCCCGCCCCCCCCAGCCAGCGCCCCCGGCCCCCTCCGCACACGCCCCCAGGAGCCGAGGCCGCGTTACCGGTGGGGATCCCAGGAACAGCGAACTCCAGGAAAGGGACTCGCATGTAGATGGCGTCTCGCTTGCATTTCTCTGTGTCGCCATCATTGTAGATCATGTCGATGATCTCACTGATCCAGGTGGTACCTGCAGGAGACAGGCAGGCTGGGCGTGAGGGGCACCGGCAGGGCTGGGGGGGGCAGGGGGCTGCGGGTCGGGAGTGAGGGGCACCGGCAGGGCTGGGGGGGGCAGGAGGCTGCGGGTCGGGAGTGAGGGGCACCAGGGCCGGTGCAATCACTAGGCAAACTAGGCGGTCGCCTGGGGCACCAAGTGGCCGGGGGGAGCCGGTGCGGCGCAGGGGGGCAGCAGCCCCGCAAAGGCGGTGGTGCCACTAGCAGCCGCACCCCCCGCCCCTGCCCGAGGGCTCCAGGGATCTGCGGGGCACAGGGGCGGCGGGCGGCATCCGAGCGCGCAGCCGCCTCCTCCCCAGGCTCCAACTTTCCCGGCTCCTGCCGCTCTCCAGCCCGTGAGCTCCTGGCCGGGCACTTCCCCAGCGCAGCAGCAGCCGGGGCTGGGGGGGCGGGAAGTTGCTTTGGGCCCCGCGGTTCAGGGAGCCGAGAAAGTTGGAGCCCGGGGAGGAGGCGGCTGCGCGCTCGGATGCCGCCCGCCGCCCCTGTGCCCCGGCGTTGGCTCCTGCCCTGGGAGCGGCAGCGGGAGGCGGTGCAGGACTAGAGGGATGCTGCTGTGAACCGTGGCCACCAGGCAGGGGGGGTTCCCGGGAAATGTTCCTGACCATCCCCGGCTGGCTGGAAACCTTCGCGGCGCCGACCTGAACCTGGGAGTTGTACGTTGCAGCCCCTGGGGGTCCCCTTCCCCACACGTTGCACAGGCCAAGCCCCCACAGCTCAACCCCCCCCCCCCCCGGACTGTCTAGTTGTATTTCCCTGTATGGATTAATCTGGGATTTCTATGAGAAAACCACCTATGTAAAAAGTTACATGATTAAATCCTTGATATTTGCATTAACCTGACTTTCAAAACTACACCCCAACTCTTTATTCGCAGTGTTTCAACAATCCCAGCTGCAATGACACATCCTGCTCTTTGAACGGCACAGAAAGCCCCGGCACACAAAGAAATGAACGGAGCTGATGTTTCACAGTGATTCACCGGATTATAAAACAGCCCCAACACTAGGACAATCATCCCAAGACAGTATTGTATTGTGCATAAGCGGAGTCAATGTCACGTAGAAACAGAAGTTTCAGTAAATATTAATTTAAATTGAAAGACAAACTTTACCATACGAAATCCTATGGGAGGGGCTGATTTTATAAAGAACATTAGAAAAAAGCACTTGTCAGCAGTAGTTGGAAAGTTGTCGGGTCATTTTCAAGTAGAGACCCCAAAGCTCTGCAACTCTGTCCCTGAACTTACTACTCCGACCACCTGAAAAGGAGCAGGGTGCGGGGGCTTAGCTACAGAGACACATGATTTCATAGAAGCAGCAAAGAATCCTGTGGCACCTTATAGACTAAGAGACGTTTTGCAGCATGAGCTTCCGTGGGTGAATCCCCACCTTGCATCCGACGAAGTGGGTATTCACCCACGAAAGCTCATGCTCCAAAACGTCTGTTAGTCTATAAGGTGCCACAGGATTCTTTGCTGCTTGTACAGAACCAGACTAACACGGCTCCCCTCTGATACATGATTTCATACAATCCCTTGTGCTGGGACGTTATTTCAAAGAGACAAAGTGGAGGAGGTGAGATCTTTTACTGGCCCAGCCTGTGTCAGTGAGAGGGGCAGGTTCTCGAGCTACCCAGAGCTCTGCTCCAGGCCTGGCAAGGGGCTGCCAGTGTCACAGCTGAACTCGGATCTAAGAGCCGGGTTAGCACCTATTCCAGGGGACCATTCAGGGCGAAGCAGCCCCTTAACTCCCTCGCAATCCCAGGCCAAAGGGGAGATCAGTGGGCTGCAGGTTGTGTGATTAACCACAAAGCCGGTATCGCTGAGGAACGTGACTGTTAGTGTCTAGCAGCGTTTTGAACTCAAGCGCCCGGGCTCATGGGAAAAGCCTTGTGCGGGTTTCCTCGGAGGCTGAGGCCTGAGAGGTCGGACGGCGAGTGATTCTGGGGGGCAGCTCATGAGCTCTGAATGTCTGCGGTTGGCGACACTGGATGTTACGTCGTGTCACCAAAGAAATGTGAGTCGGGTCCCTCAAACCTTTCCCCAGGCCGCAGCCTAATACCGGGACTGTTCTCTCTGTGTTAACGCTGCCGAACGAGGCCACAGGACGCAGGATCCATTTGTGCAAGTTTATTATAAACGATGCTCAGGGGGAGGGGGTGCAAGGGGGAAGTTTCGCCCAGGGCACAAAATATCCTTGTCCCGGCCCTGCCCGGAGGGGCTACGGGGCAGGCTGGCGGCACTCACCGGATTTGGGGTAGGTGGAGATCAGGAGATCATCCGGCTGCGCCTGGAATCCCTCCACCTCCCCCCAGTTCTCAGCGAAGTATTTGATCATCGGGACTCCCCGGATGGGGATCATGGCTGGGCGCGGAGTCTCCCCGGCCGGCTGCATCCTGGGAGAGCGAGGGTTAAAGAGCCACTCTGAGATAGCCAGCCCCTCCCCCAGCTAGAGCCTATGACTGGGCTGGGCTGGCAGGGGCTGCGGGTCGGGAGTGAGGGGCACCGGCAGAGCTGGGGGGGCAGGGCTGGGCTGGCAGGGGCTGTGGGTCGGGAGTGAGGGGCACCGGCAGAGCTGGGGGGCCGGGGGGGCTGGCAGGGGCTGTGGGGCGGGACTGAGGGGCACCGGCAGAGATGGGGGGGCCGGGGGGGGCTGTGGGGCAGGACGGAGGGGCACTGGCAGAGCTGGGGGGGGCGGGGGGGCGGGCAGGGGCTGTGGGGCAGGACTGAGGGGCACCGGCAGAACTGGGGGGGGCGGGGGGGGCACACAGTTGCCCCTTTCTGTTGGGGGGGCAGGAGGGTCCCCGCAGCAGAACGGCGGGTCCTGGGGGGCCGGCGCCCCATCCTTCTGCCCGTCCTGCGGGCCCCGGGTCCCTTCTCCTGCCTGGGGGGCCCGGGGGAGCAATCCCCCCCCCACTCACTTGCTCGGGGCTCGGCGGCGTCCGGAGAGGGTCTGCGCGGGGCCGGGCGGGTTTTATCGGCGGAGCCAGGGGCGGGCGGGTCCGCGCAGAGGGGCCAGGAGGGGCTGATCCCATCGCCCTGGGGCGGGGGAGGGGGGCGGATGCCTGGGTCCCTCCCCTTGTTCATCTCTCTGTCTCCCCCTCCCCCTCCCCCTCCCGAGCGCTCCGGGGCACCGTTCCGGACGCCTGGGTCCCCTTCCCCATCCCCCCCCCCCCCCACGCCGGTGTATACAGTCCCGGAGCTCGCTGGGTGGGGGAGGGGTCCCTGGGCCCCATGGGCCCCCCCCAGCCCCCTCCCCTCTCCGCTTCAGGTTGCGCGCGGGGGGGGGGGGAAGGTTCCAGGATCCTCCCCCGCAGCCTGGGGCCCCTCCCCCCACCAGTCCCTGCCCCCAGGGCCGACGCGGGGGTGGGGGGCCGGCCCTGCTCCTGTCCCCCCCCCCAGCTCCCTCCCCGGACGCCTGGGTCCCCCTGGTGTCAGGCAGCCGGACTCGAATCTCCTGGGATTTTTATTTCATGGAATCCCCTAATTATCCCCTGCGCCCCCCGGAATCCAGGAGGGGGCGGGTCCATCTTCCCAGTGGGCGGGGCAAAGGGGACCGCCCCTTCGCCCCGCCCCTTCCAGCGCAGGCTCCTCCCCTCTGGTCCTCAGCTCTGGAGCTCTTCTGCCCAGTGTCCCTGTGGGCGGGAGGGGGTCAGAGAGGGCGGGGCTTCCCCGTGAGGGGGCGGGGCTTAGGGGGCTACAACGGGAGGTGGGGCAGGGGTTTGTCTGCCTGAGAAAAGGGCGGGGGCAAAACGGAGGAGAGGGCCTGGGGGCGGGGCTTATCGGCAAAGGGGCGTGGTCATGGCGAGGCAGGCACAGGGAAGGGGGTGGGGTTAAAGGCAAGAGGGGCGGGGACAGAAGAGGGAATCCCAATAGGCCCGGCCAATGGGCGGGGCTCTGGTGCCAAAGGGGAACACGCTAGGGGTGGAGCTTAGCAGCAAGTGGGCGGGGCTTACCTGCGAGGAGGCAGGGACTTCTTCCAAGTCTCCATAGCAACCCTGGTGGTAGCGAATCAGGTCGCCCCACAGGAGGAGGTTCTTGCAGCTGCAACAGGAAGGGGGGGCCTTCACCATGGGAATTGGGTCGCCAAGGCAACATGCTGGGGCTGTTGCCTAGGGCAACTGGGTCCCATCCCTGCCCTCCCAGGGGATCCCCGGGGCCCCGTACCCTGGGCAGTGCCCCTCCACGGGCAGGAACTGCTCCGGCTCCTCCCGCAGGAACTCCTGGGCCAGGCAGGCGGGGTGGGCAGCCAGGGGGCATCCGGGGTGGAAGCAGCGCAGGGGGGGGCCGTCCGCATCCTGCAGGGGGGAGACAGACGTGGGGGAGGGTACAGGCCCCCCCTCTAAGCACTAGCCCCACTCCCCGCTCTGGGCTCCCGTCCCCCCACTCTAACCACCGGAGACCCCACCCCCCCAGAGCTGGGAGAGAACCCAGGAGTCCGGGCTCCCAGCCCCCACTGCTCTTACATTAGGCTCCCCCTCCCCTCCCCTCCCCTCCCAGAGAACCCAGGTGTCCAGGAACCCGCAATGTACCTGGAGTCTCTTCAGGCAGAGGTTGCAGCGCTGGGCCTGGGCCGCCTGCCCCAGTGGGGGGGCGAGTTCTCCCTGCTCCCGCTCCCCGCCCCCCCCGGCTCGGCCCAGTGCCCGGACCTGCCCGAAGGCCAGAGGCATGTGCAGGGGGGGCTGGAGGGTGGGGGGGAAGTCCCGGCGGTAGCCTGGCTCCAGCCAGCGCACCGTGAGGGGCAGGCGGCACCAGGGGGCCGCGCGAAGCATGTGGGCCAGAACCCGGAGGTGGAAATCGAAGCGGGTCTCCCGGCGGGCGCGACGGCTCACGTGGCAGAGACGGCGAGAAGTGTGGGGGTGCTGCCAGGCCCACTCGAACTGGGGGGCAGAGAGACAGCGGAGTTAGAGAGCGGGGGCTGCGGGTCAGGAGTGAGGGGCACCAGCAGGGCTGGGCTGGCAGGGGCTGTGGGTTGGGAGTGAGGGGCACCGGCAGAGCTGGGGGGGGCAGGGCTGGGCTGGAAGGGGCTGCGGGTCGGGAGTGAGGGGCACCGGCAGAGCTGGGGGGGCAGGGCTGGCAGGGGCTGTGGGTTGGGAGTGAGGGGCACCGGCAGAGCTGGGGGGCAGGGCTGGGCTGGCAGGGGCTGCGGGTCGGGAGTGAGGGGCACCAGCAGGTACCCGCAGTGCAGCCACATCGGAGGGGAAGCCGTGGACGATCAGCACCATCTCCCTGCAAGGAGAGAACCCAGGTCAGGCCACTTCTCCCAGCCTGCCCCGCTCCTCCCGCCCCGGGCCAGCCACTTCTCCCAGCCTGCCCCGCTCCTCCCGCCCCGGGCCAGCCACTTCTCCCAGCCTCCCCCGCTCCTCCCGCCCCGGGCCAGCCACTTCTCCCAGCATGCCCTGCTCCCTCAGCCTGCACTCCCAGCATGCCCCGCTCCTCCCGCCCCGGGCCAGCCACTTCTCCCAGCCTGCCCCGCTCCTCCCGCCCCGGGCCAGCCACTTCTCCCAGCCTCCCCCGCTCCTCCCGCCCCGGGCCAGCCACTTCTCCCAGCATGCCCTGCTCCCTCAGCCTGCACTCCCAGCATGCCCCGCTCCTCCCGCCCCGGGCCAGCCACTTCTCCCAGCCTGCCCTGCTCCTCCCACCCCGGACCAGCCACTTCTCCCAGCATGCCCTGCTCCCTCAGCCTGCACTCCCAGCCTGCCCCGCTCCTCCCGCCCCGGGCCAGCCACTTCTCCCAGCATGCCCTGCTCCCTCAGCCTGCACTCCCAGCCTGCCCCGCTCCTCCCGCCCCGGGCCAGCCACTTCTCCCAGCATGCCCGGCTCCCTCAGCCTGCACTCCCAGCACGCCCATCTGTGCTGCTTAGGTTGGCACGAGTGCATGGCATGTGGGGAGCCTACCCCTGCAGCATGGCATGCTGGGATTACCCCCCACACACCAGCACTGCATGCTGGGAGCCGTGCCCCCCGGAACCCCCAGGGTTACCAGGGACCGCGCCCGCTGGTCTTCCAGGCCCCGCCGCGGCGCTTGCCGGCGTTGTGCTGCCCGATGCGGCGCTGGGGGGCCACGGTGAAGCCGACGTAGATGCGGCCCCGGTACCGGGGGTTGGTGCAGAACAGCAGGTAGACGCCGAAGAACCCCCGTGGCTCCGCCCCCATGGCCGGGCCTGGGGAGAGGGGGCAGGAAAGGTCATGGCCAGCCAGCCCCACTTCTCAGTACGCAGCAGGTCCCCCCGCCCAGTGTCCCCACATCCCAGCATGCCCCAGGTCCCACGCGTGCCCCCCACTTCCCAGCATGCCGCAGGCCCCCCCGTGACCCCCACTTCCCAGCATGCCCTGGGGCCCCCCCATGCCCCCCACTTCCCAGCATGCCCCAGGGCCCCCCGGTGTCCCCCACTTACCAGCATGCCCCAGGGCCCCCCCGTGACCCCAACTTCCCAGCATGCCCCGGGGCCCCCCATGACCCCCACATCCCAGCGTGCGCTGGGTCCCCCCCGTGACCCCCTCATCCCAGCATGCGCCGGGGCCCCCCCGTGACCCCCACATTCCAGCATGCGCCGGGGCCCCCCCATGCCCCCCACTTCCCAGCGTGCCCCGGGGCCCCCCGTGACCCCCACTTCCCAGAATAACCCGGAGCCCCCCCATGACCCCCCACTTCCCAGCATAACCCGGGGCCCCTCCAATCCTGCCTCCAGCCTCAGCTCCTGGAGTCACCACCCAGGGCCAGCCCGGGAAGATGCACCAGGCGCCTCCCTCTGATTGGTGCCTTTGTGCGGTGCCGCTTCCCAAGATGGACCCTACTGGCCAAATCGCTTGAAGCCCCGCCCCCAGCCCAACTCTGATTGGCGGAACTGGGGCGAAAGGCGCATTGGGACGGGACCTGAGGCGGAAGTGGGGCGGTGACTATAGGCGGAAGTGGGATGGTGACCATAGGCGGAAGTGAGGCAGAGACCATAGGCGGAAGAAAGGCAGTGACTATAGGCGGAAGTGGTGGCACCAGAGGCGGAAGTGGAATGATGACAAGAGGCGGAAGTGCTGGCGCCCGAGGCGGAAGTGGGCGGGATCCCAGCGCCTTGAGGAGCGGGATGGAGGCGGCCGCGCCGGCTCTGAGCGCGGAGACCCTCCGGGGGCGGCTGCTGCGCGGGCTGGAGGCGGAGCACGTGGTGAGCCCCCCTCCCCCTCCCCCTCCCCCGCGTGGCGCGTCAGGCGGCGGGGGGTCCCCGTTGGGGGAGGGGCGGGCGGGTATCGGGGGTCCCCGTTGGGGAAGGGGCGGGCGCGGGCGTCGGGGGGTCCCTGGCGGGGGAGGGGCGGGCGGGTACCGGGGGTCCCCGTTGGGGAAGGGGCGGGCGCGGGCGTCGGGGGGTCCCTGGCGGGGGAGGGGCGGGCGGGTACCGGGGGGTCCCCGTTGGGGGAGGGGCGGGCGGGTATCGGGGGTCCCCGTTGGGGAAGGGGCGGGCGGGTATCGGGGGGTCCCTGGCGGGGGAGGGGCGGGCGGGTACCGGGGGGTCCCCGTTGGGGGAGGGGCGGGCGGGCGGGGGCGGGTGTCGGGGGTCCCCGTTGGGGGAGGGGCGGGCGGGCGGGCATCGGGGGGTCCCCGTTGGGGGAGGGGCGGGTATCGGGGGTCCCCGGTGGGGGAGGGGCGGGGGGGCCCGTTGGGGGGGGTGCGGGCATCGGGGGGGTCCCCGTTGGGGGAGGGGCGGGTATCGGGGGGTCCCCGTTGGGGGAGGGGCGGGCGGCCATCGGTGGGTTCCCTGGTGGGGGAGGGGCGGGCGGGCGGGGGTCCCCGTTGGGGGAGGGGCGGGCGGGCACCGGGGGGTCCCTGGTGGCCAGGTTGGATCGGGGGGGCTCGGGTCCCCCCCCACTCACGTCTCCCCCCCCCCCCCAGGAAGTGGAGGACACGACCCCGAGCCGCTGCTCCACCAGCTTCAAGGTCCTGGTTGTCTCGTCCCGGTTCCGGGGGAAGCCCCTGCTCCAGCGACACCGGTGAGCCCGGCCCCCCGCCCCCAAATCCCGGAGTTCCGGCTCCTGGTGGGGCTGGGGGGCTTGACCCCCCCAACCTGCCCCCCAACCTGCCCCGCAGCCTCCCGCTCCCAGGGGGCTCCTGGGCTCCGCACTGACCCCCCCTCCCCACAGGCTGGTGAACGAGCTGCTGGCCGAGGAGCTGAAGCACATTCACGCCTTCGAGCAGCGCACGCTGACCCCCGAGCAGTGGGAGAAGGAGCGGGGGGGCCTGCAGTGAGCCCCCCCCCCCCGGGAGCAGGACAGAGCTGGGACCCCCGCGCCCCACGGAGCTGGGACATCGGCTGGAATAAAGGATTATGGGCAACCAAATAGTGTCTGACTGGTGCCCCTCACTCCCGACCCGCAGCCCCTGCCAGCCCTCCCCTGCCAGTGCTCCTCACTCCCGACCCGCAGCCCTGCCCTGCCCCCCCCAGCTCTGCCGGTGCCCCTCACTCCCGACCCGCAGCCCCTGCCAGCCCTGCCCTGCCCCCCCCCCAGCTCTGCTGGTGCCCCTCACTCCCGACCCGCAGCCCCTGCCAGCCCAGCCCTGCCAGTGCTCCTCACTCCCGACCCGCAGCCCCTGCCAGCCCTGCCCTGCCCCCCCCAGCTCTGCTGGTGCCCCTCACTCCCGACCCGCAGCCCCTGCCAGCCCTGCCCTGCCCCCCCCCAGCTCTGCCGGTGCCCCTCACTCCCGACCCGCAGCCCCCTGCCAGCCCAGCCCTGCCAGTGCTCCTCACTCCCGACCCGCAGCCCCTGCCAGCCCTGCACTGCCCCCCCCCAGCTCTGCCGGTGCCCCTCACTCCCGACCCGCAGCCCCTGCCAGCCCAGCCCTGCCAGTGCTCCTCACTCCCGACCCGCAGCCCCTGCCAGCCCTGCACTGCCGGTGCCCCTCACTCCCGACCCGCAGCCCCTGCCAGCCCTCCCCTGCCAGTGCTCCTCACTCCCGACCCGCAGCCCTGCCCTGCCCCCCCCAGCTCTGCCGGTGCCCCTCACTCCCGACCCGCAGCCCCGGCCAGCCCAGCCCTGCCGGTGCCCCTCACTCCCGACCCGCAGCCCCTGCCAGCCCTGCCCTGCCAGTGCTCCTCACTCCCGACCCGCAGCCCTGCCCTGCCCCCCCCAGCTCTGCTGGTGCCCCTCACTCCCGACCCGCAGCCCCTGCCAGCCCAGCCCTGCCAGTGCTCCTCACTCCCGACCCGCAGCCCCTGCCAGCCCTGCCCTGCCCCCCCCAGCTCTGCTGGTGCCCCTCACTCCCGACCCGCAGCCCCTGCCAGCCCTGCCCTGGCCCCCCCCCGCTCTGCCGGTGCCCCTCACTCCCGACCCGCAGCCCCCTGCCAGCCCAGCCCTGCCAGTGCTCCTCACTCCCGACCCGCAGCCCCTGCCTGCCCTGCCCCCCCCAGCTCTGCCGGTGCCCCTCACTCCCGACCCGCAGCCCCTGCCAGCCCAGCCCTGCCAGTGCTCCTCACTCCCGACCCGCAGCCCCCTACTAGCCCAGCCCTGCCCGTCCCGCAGCCATACCCACTATTCCTGGAGGACCCAACTGGGGGATTTCAGGTTATGAATTGGGAGGGGGGCAGTTGAACCATTTGTGGCTTTAACAATCCCTTGGTTCAATGTGTCCTGCAAAGCTGCCATCAGTAGCCTTCAGAGTAAACACACGTCCCTGCTCTATCGAAGCCTCAGGGCCGTGACGCGTGGAGGCATCCGCCGTTTCCCCCCCCTCTCCACCATTGGGGGGGTCTCAGCCACCCCCCACCCCCAGCACAAAGCGAGGCACAGGTGCTATTTACAAAGTTTATTTGTAGAAACCTTCACAGCAGAAAGACACTGGCATCCGTCCCCTCCCCTGGGGTGGCCCCCCAGTTCCGCCGTATCCCCCCATTATTCCCCCCACCCCCCATGACTTAAAAAAACAAGGTAAAAAAGATAAAAGCTTCTCTGTACAGGGCGGGAGGGATCCGGCCTCCCAGAGACTGGGGGGGGGGGGAAGGGGGGTTATGGGGGCATTTGAGGGTTACCTGGGCAGGACCTGGCCCCCCACAAAGGTGGGTCTCTGGCCATGGCAGATGCTGGGGGGGGGGGCAGGAGGAGGCTCCAGCAGCAAAGCTTGTGGGGGGCAGGGGGGTTCCAGTGTCATGGGGAAGCCCTGAGTTGGACAGAAGGTTGGGGTGGGGGACAGAGGCTCCCCCCGGCTATTTGGCAGCCTGCGCCTCCAGCACCGCGATGCGTCGCTCCTGCTCCGCTACCGTCGCCTGCAGCTGCCGCACGTCCTCGGTCAACTTCTCCAGCGCCTGGGGAGGGGGAGAGCTCGTGTGCTGCCCCTCACTCCCGACCCGCAGCCCCTGCCGGCCCAGCCATGGGGTCCCCTCCCCCAGCCCCACCGGTGCCCCTCACTCCCGACCCGCAGCCCCTGCCGGCCCAGCCATGGGGTCCCCTCCCCCAGCCCCACCGGTGCCCCTCACTCCCGACCCGCAGCCCCTGCCGGCCCAGCCATGGGGTCCCCTCCCCCAGCCCCACCGGTGCCCCTCACTCCCGACCTGCAGCCCCTGCCGGCCCAGCCATGGGGTCCCCTCCCCCAGCCCCACCGGTGCCCCTCACTCCCGACCTGCAGCCCCTGCCGGCCCAGCCATGGGGTCCCCTCCCCCAGCCCCACCGGTGCCCCTCACTCCCGACCCGCAGCCCTTGCCGGCCCAGCCATGGGGTCCCCTCCCCCAGCCCCACCGGTGCCCCTCACTCCCGACCCGCAGCCCCTGCCAGCCCAGCCCCATCGGTGCCCCTCACTCCCGACCCGCAGCCCCTGCCGGCCCAGCCATGGGGTCCCCTCCCCCAGCCCCACCTGTGCCCCCAACCCTCAGCCCCCCCCCTTGTCTCACCCCAGGGCTGCCCCCGTCGGAGCAGGTCTGGCTCCGGCGCGGCTCCAGGATGCTCTTGTTGACTTTGAACTCCCGGCTCTTGGGCGGGACGTATCCGTCCTTCAGGGAGATGAGCAGGGGGCCGGCGTCCTTGCCCCCGAACCATTCTTCTGCCGTCAGCGCGGGGTCGGGCCCGGCCGTGTCGGGGTACAGGTCCTCCTGGAACAGGTCTGACTGCGGGAGAAGAGAGCCAGCATGGGTCCCAGGCGTCCGGGCTCACAGCCCCGCTCCCCAAGCCGGGATGGAACCCAGGCGTCCGGGCTCACAGCCCCGCTCCCCAAGCCGGGATGGAACCCAGGCGTCCGGGCTCACAGCCCCCCTCCCCAAGCCGGGATGGAACCCAGGCCTCCAGGCTCGCAGCCCCCCTCCCCAAGCCGGGATGGAACCCAGGCGTCCGGGCTCACAGCCCCGCTCCCCAAGCCGGGATGGAACCCAGGCGTCCGGGCTCACAGCCCCTCCCCAAGCCGGGATGGAACCCAGGCGTCCGGGCTCACAGCCCCCCTCCCCAAGCCGGGATGGAACCCAGGCCTCCAGGCTCGCAGCCCCTCCCCAAGCCGGGATGGAACCCAGGTGTCCGGGCTCACAGCCCCACCCCCTCCTCTAACCACCAGACCCCCCAGCTCACCTTGCGGGGCACCGTCATGGCAATGGGTTCACATCTGCGCTCATGGAGTTTGTAGAATCTGAAATGCAGAGGGAAGGGGGGTCAGGGTGGCGGGGGGGGGTCTCTTGGGATCCTGGCAGTGGAGGGGATTGGGGGGCTGAGTGATGGGGTTAGATGTTCTTCCTGTGCTGCCCCAGCCCGGCGCAGACCTCAAGCGAAACACCCAATGACCACGAGGTCCGTTAAGGGACGAAGGTGCCAGGCCAGGTTCATTGTCGGCGAGGCAGGTCCTAGGATCCCGCAGACTCGGCCACACCAATAATACAGGGAGCAGCTCGGTGAAGGGCAGGACTTTCCACTTCCCCCTCGGCCAGCCAGAGACGCTCCCTTGGAGACTCCATTTTATACAGAGACACAAACCAGTTAGGTCCTGGCTCCCACCCTGGGGGGTCAGCGCGTCCCTGTTCTCTTTGGGGAGGTGCTGGGGTGGGGTGTTCGGGTCCCACCCATCTGGGATGGGGGCGCAAGTGTCCTGGGCCCAGCACCTCTCAGGAGGGTCTTCCCCAGCCTGGCTCTGCTTGAGCCCAGCCTCTGTGTCTCACTTCCAGCCGCGGGGGGGCCTGGAGGAGGCTGGGGGGGAATTCGGGGGGCTCAGGGATTGTTGGGGGTGCGCAGTGGGGCTGGGCCCAGGGGAGGGGGGGGGCTCAGGGATTGTTGGGGGTGCGCAGTGGGGCTGGGCCCAGGGGAGGTGGGGGGCTCAGGGATTGTTGGGGGTGCGCAGTGGGGCTGGGCCCAGGGGAGGCTGGGGGCTGGAGGGGAATTCGGGGGGCTCAGGGATTGTTGGGGGTGCGCAGTGGGGCTGGGCCCAGGGGAGGGGGGGGGCTCAGGGATTGTTGGGGGTGCGCAGTGGGGCTGGGCCCAGGGGAGGTGGGGGGCTCAGGGATTGTTGGGGGTGCGCAGTGGGGCTGGAGGGGAATTCGGGGGGCTCAGGGATTGTTGGGGGTGCGCAGTGGGGCTGGGCCCAGGGGAGGTGGGGTGGCTGGAGGGGAATTCGGGGGGCTCAGGGATTGTTGGGGGTGCGCAGTGGGGCTGGAGGGGAATTCGGGGGGCTCAGGGATTGTTGGGGGTGCGCAGTGGGGCTGGGCCCAGGGGAGGGGGGGGGCTCAGGGATTGTTGGGGGTGCGCAGTGGGGCTGGAGGGGAATTCGGGGGGCTCAGGGATTGTTGGGGGTGCGCAGTGGGGCTGGGCCCAGGGGAGGTGGGGGGCTCAGGGATTGTTGGGGGTGCGCAGTGGGGCTGGAGGGGAATTCGGGGGGCTCAGGGATTGTTGGGGGTGCGCAGTGGGGCTGGGCCCAGGGGAGGTGGGGTGGCTGGAGGGGAATTCGGGGGGCTCAGGGATTGTTGGGGGTGCGCAGTGGGGCTGGAGGGGAATTCGGGGGCCTCAGGGATTGTTGGGGGTGCGCAGAGGGGCTGGGCCCAGGGGAGGGGGGGGGCTCAGGGATTGTTGGGGGTGCGCAGTGGGGCTGGGCCCCCCGTACCGGGCGATCTCGCACTTGCTGACGTCCAGGCCGCGCTTGGGCATCCAGCCGCCCCCGCGCTGGGACTCCTTGGAGCTGTAGAGGGACAGGAAGTGCAGGTAGGGGGCCTCGGGCGTCACCTCGAAGTAGCGGATGGAGCTGTCGCCCTGTGGGGGGGACAGACGGGGGGTCAGTGGGGGGAGCTGGGAGCCCAGTGGGCTGCCCCGGACGCCTGGGTCCCGCGCCGACCTTGCCGCAGAGGTAGACCATGCCGGTGTCCGGGTCGTAGTGGGGGAGCAGGACCCCGCTGCTGGTGTCCAGCTCCTGCAGGTTCATGGGCTCCTCCAGGTGCGCCTGGGGGGGAGGAGAGGGGGTCAGGCTCCCTCAGCGCCACCTGCTGCTCACTCAGGGAGGGGCTGGGCAGAGGGAGGGGGGCGGGGCTAGAACAGAGGGTTGAGGGGGCGGTTTCTCCCTGGCTCCCACATCACAACCTGTCACTTGCTGGGGGGGGGGGTAGGCAGGGTCTCCCTGGGTCGGTAAGGGGGGGGGTCTCACTGGGGGACGGGGGTGGGGGGCAGGGGCAGGGTCTCACTGGATCCCAGAGGGTGGGGGCGGGGGGGTCTCACCGGGGGAGGGGGGGCGGGGGCAGGGTCTCACTGGGGGAGGGGGGGGCGGCAGGGTCTCACTGGGTCCCATGGGGTGGGGGCGGGGGGGTCTCACCGGGTCCCGAGGGAGTGGGGGCAGGGGCAGGGTCTCACTGGGTCCCATGGGGTGGGGTGGGGGCGGGGGGGGGTCTCACCGGGTCCCGAGGGAGGGGAGGCGGGGGCAGGGTCTCACTGGGGGAGGGGGGGCGGCAGGGTCTCACTGGGTCCCGTGGGGTGGGGTGGGGTGGGGGCGGGGGGGGTCTCACCGGGTCCCGAGGGAGGGGGGGCGGGGGCAGGGTCTCACCGGGGGAGGGGGGGGGGGTCTCACCGGGTCCCGAGGGAGGGGGCGGGGGCAGGGTCTCACTGGGGGAGGGGGGGCGGCAGGGTCTCACTGGGTCCCGTGGGGTGGGGTGGGCTGGTGGCGGGGGGGTCTCACCGGGTCCCACAGCGCCACCTGGCGCTCGCTCATGCGGCTGAAGCCGGTGGTGAGGATCTTGCCGTCGTCCAGCAGGACAGCGCGGACCGGCCGGGAGCCCTCGTGGGGGCTGGCCTTTTCCTGTGGGGAGACGGGGGTCACAGAGACAGGAAACCAGCCCATAGCCCTGCCCCTGTATCCCCCATAGCCCCGCCCCAGGTCATAGCCCCGCCCCTGTATCCCCCATAGCCCTGCCCCAGGCCATAGCCCCGCCCCCGTATCCCCCATAGCCCCGCCCCCGTATCCCCCATAGCCCCGCCCCTGTATCCTCATAGCCCCACCCTAGGTCATAGCCCCACCCCATATCCCACATAGCCCCACCCTAGGTCATAGCCCCGCCCTGTATCCCTCATAGCCCCACCCTGGGTCATAGCCCCGCCCCCGCATCCCCCATAGCCCCGCCCCAGGTCATAGCCCCGCCCCTGTATCCCCCATAGCCCTGCCCCAGGCCATAGCTCCACCCTGTATCCCCCATAGCCCCACCCTGTATCCCCCATAGCCCCGCCCCCAGGTCATAGCCCCGCCCCTGTATCCTCATAGCCCCACCCTAGGTCATAGCCCCGCCCCATATCCCACATAGCCCCACCCTAGGTCATAGCCCCGCCCTGTATCCCTCATAGCCCCACCCTGGGTCATAGCCCCGCCCCCGTATCCCCCATAGCCCTGCCCCAGGTCATAGCTCCGCCCCTGTATCCCCATAGCCCCGCCCCCATGTCATAGCCCCGCCCCATAGCCCCACCCTAGGTCATAGCCCCGCCCCATATCCCCATAGCCCCACCTAGGTCATAGCCCCGCCCTGTATCCCTCATAGCCCCACCCTGGGTCATAGCCCCGCCCCCGTATCCCCCATAGCCCCACCCTGGGTCATAGCCCCGCCCCCGTATCCCCCATAGCCCTGCCCCAGGTCATAGCTCCGCCCCATAGCCCCACCCTAGGTCATAGCCCCGCCCCATATCCCCATAGCCCCACCCTAGGTCATAGCCCCGCCCCGTATCCCCCATAGCCCCACCCTAGGTCATAGCCCCGCCCTGTATCCCCCATAGCCCCACCCTGGGTCATAGCCCCGCCCCCGTATCCCCCATAGCCGCGCCCCAGGTCATAGCCCCGCCCCTGTATCCCCATAGCCCCGCCCCCAGGTCATAGCCCCGCCCTGTATGCCCCATAGCCCCGCCCCGTATCCCCCATAGCCCCGCCCCGGGCCATAGCCCCGCCCCCCACTCACGGCGAGCACGCGGCCGGAGCGGGGCTCGATCACGCGGACCCGGCGGTCCCGGCAGGAGGTGCAGAGGCGGGACCCGTCGCGGCTCCAGGCCACGCTGTAGATGGTGTCGGGGTGCAGGTCCCGCAGCTCCCGCAGCGCCTGGCCCGAGCCCACGTCCCACAGCAGCACGGCGTTGTCACAGCCTGGGGGGGCAGGGGAGGGTCAGCGGGGGAGGGGCAAGGGGGGCAGGGCGGAGGGGGAGGGGCAGGGCGCCCCCAGCTCCCGGCAGTACCTGCGCTCAGCAGCACGTTCTGGGCCGTAGGGTGCCAGGCCACGATGCCAACACGCTTCGAGTGCCCCTCCAGCGTGACCAGCGGCTCCGTCAGGGGGCGCACCAGCCCCCCGTCCGGTACCTCCCACACCTGGGAGGAGAGAGCGGGTCAGCCTGGCCCCACACGCCCTGGGGGGAGCAGCCTGGGGCCTCTGGATCCACCCGCTGCCACCCCCCGCTCACCACGATGGTGCCCCCCTGCCCTGCTCACCATGATGGTGCAGCCCCCCCGCTCACCATGACAGTGTCCCCCCGCTCACCATCCTGGTGCAGCCCAGACCCCCATTCACCATGACGGTGCCCCTGCCCCGCCGCTCACCATGACGGTGCCCGTGCCCCCCCGCTCACCATGACAGTGTCCCCCTGCTCACTATGATAGTGCAGCCCCACCCCCACTCACCATGACAGTGTCCCCCCGCTCACCATCCTGGTGCAGCCCAGACCCCCATTCACCATGATGGTGCAGCCCCCCCCCGGCTCACCATGACAGTGCCCCTGCCTCCCCCGCTCACCATGATGGTGCCCCTGCCCCCCCGCTCACCATGACGGTGCCCCTGCCCCCCCGCTCACCATGACGGTGCAGCCCCCCCCAATCACCATGACGGTGCCCCTGCCCCCCCGCTCACCATGATGGTGCAGCCCCCCCCAATCACCATGACGGTGCCCCTGCCCCCCCGCTCACCATGACGGTGCCCCTGCCCCCCCCGCTCACCATGACGGTGCAGTCCTCGGAGCCGCTGGCAATGATGTTGTCGTTGTGGGGGCACCACTCGATGTCCAGCACCGGGGCCGTGTGTCCGCACACCAGGGGCTGGGACTTGTCCAGGCGCCCGGTCTGCGGGTAGAGGAGCAGAGTTAGGACCCAGGCGTCCGAGATCCCCGCCCTTCACCCCACTGCACCCTGGCTCCTGACTGCAGTTACAGGCTTTGTCCACCAGGGGGGGAAATAGAGGCTTCACCCTTTGCACTGGGAAGGGTGAGGGGGATTCTCCCCTTTGCTGCCCCCTCCGACAGCCCCCTCAGGGGGTGCAGCCCTGAGACTCCCTGAATATCTGTGGGGCAGGTGGGAGTCAGGGTTGCGGCAGTTGAAGAGTGGGGCGTAGTGCTTAGAACAGGGGGCTGGGAGCCCGGACTCCTGGGTTCTCTCCCGGCTCTGGGAGGGGAGTGGGGGCTGGTGGGTTAGAGCAGGGGGGCTGGGAGCCAGGACTCCTGGGTTCTCTCCCTGGCTCTGGGAGGGGAGTGGGGTCTGGTGGTTAGAGCAGGGGGGGCTGGGAGCCAGGACTCCTGGGTTCTCTCCCGGCTCTGGGAGGGGAGTGGGGTGGGGTGGTTAGAGCAGGGGGGGCTGGGAGCCAGGACTCCTGGGCTCTCTCCCTGGCTCTGGGAGGGGAGTGGGGGCTGGTGGTTAGAACAGGGGGGGCTGGGAGCCAGGACTCCTGGGTTCTCTCCCCGGCTCTGGGAGGGGAGTGCGGGCAGGTGGGTTAGAGCAGGGGGGGCTGGGAGCCAGGACTCCTGGGTTCTCTCCCCGGCTCTGGGAGGGGAGTGCGGGCAGGTGGGTTAGAGCAGGGGGGGCTGGGAGCCAGGACTCCTGGGTTCTCTCCCGGCTCTGGGAGGGGAGTGGGGGCTGGTGGGTTAGAGCAGGGGGGGCTGGGAGCCAGGACTCCTGGGTTCTCTCCCGGCTCTGGGAGGGGAGTGGGGGCTGGTGGGTTAGAGCAGGGGGGCTGGGAGCCAGGACTCCTGGGTTCTCTCCCGGCTCTGGGAGGGTGGATTAAGTGTGTGTGGAGAGTCCCTGCGGCTCCCCCCATGGCCTCAGGGCCAGGGGAGTTTCCCGGGGAGGGGGGACGGGTATCTGGCTGTGTCCGTCTTGCGACACTGCTCCCAGCCCCAGTGCCCCAGACGTGCCCATAAAAGGCGACATGAGCCCTTCCCCCGCCGTGGGGCAGGAAACGTGGTGAGAACGCAGCAGGGTCTGGTAGCGGGACGGCTGCTCCTTCAGCACCAGCTCCCTGGGGTCCCTCCTAGGCTTCCACCCACAGGCCAGGACTCCTGGGTTCCTATGTGACTCTTCCCTGACCCCACACCCACCCAGATTCCTGGGTCCCTCCTTATCCCCCCATTGACAGTCCCTCCCCCACTGCATGCCACACCCACTGAGCACAGAATCCCCCTCCCAGCTCCCCCCGTCGTCCCCCTGAGTAGCCAGGTGGCACCCACAAAAATGGCAGTGCCAGAAAAAAGTTCCCCAGGGATTGAGGAATGATGGGAAATTCCCTCACAGCCAGGCCAGGACTGGCCAAGGGGCTAAAACCAGAGACATGGGGTGTGTGGCGCCAGGGCTGGGCTGGCAGGGGCTGCGGATCGGGAGTGAGGGGCACCGGCAGAGCTGGGGGGGGCAGGGCTGGGCTGGCAGGGGCTGCGGGTCGGGAGTGAGGGGCACCGGGAGAGCTGGGGGGGGCAGGGCTGGGCTGGCAGGGGCTGCGGGTCGGGAGTGAGGGGCACCGGCAGAGCTGGGGGGGGCAGGGTTGGGCTAGCAGGGGCTGCGGGTCAGGAGTGAGGGGCACCGGCAGGGCTGGACTGGCAGGGGCTGCGGGTCGGGAGTGAGGGGCACCGGCAGAGCTGGGGGGGGCAGGGCTGGGCTGGCAGGGGCTGCGGGTCGGGAGTGAGGGGCACCGGCAGAGCTGGGGCTGCGGGTCGGGAGTGAGGGGCACCGGCAGAGCTGGGGGGGGGAGGGGTTCTCTCTTTGCTCAGTTTTTCTGCTCCGGTCACGATGGAGTCACAAGACGGAGCATCCTGGGAGCTGAGGGTCCCTCCAAGGCCTCATGCTGCCGCCCCCTTCCCCCGGGCCAGGGAAGGACACAGGGCCCTTTATCCCCCAGCTGCCCCTCACTCCTGACCCGCAGCCCCTGCCCCCCCATTCCAACGGTGCCCCTCACTCCCGACCCGCAGCCCCTCCCCCCCAGCCCCCATGCTTAGGTAATGTTCTATCTCTCTCCATCTGTCTGCGTTTCCGGGGGGGGGGGGGTGTTTTGTGAAACCGCCAAACAGGCAGATCTTGACTTTTTTGCCTTAAATGGCTCCAAATTTGAACCTGGGGCGGAAGCAGGCGTGTAAAAGGGGAAGTGGGTTTGGGGGGAGGGGGGGCAGGTCTGAGACAGCTCAGCCCTCGCCCAGTCGAACTGGGGCTGCGTGGCACCGGGGGGGGGGTCGGGTCAGGTCACAGCTGGATCCCCTGTGCAATGAGCCCAACAAGAGAGACACCGCGACTAGCAGGGGCTGCGGTTCAGGAGTGAGGGGCACCGAGGGGGCTGGGGGGGCTGCGGGTTGGGAGTGAGGGGCACCAGGGGGGCTGGGGGGGCTGCGGGTCGGGAGTGAGGGGCACCGGCAGGGCTGTGGGGCTGCGGGTCGGGAGTGAGGGGCACTAGGGGGGCTGCGGGTCGGGAGTGAGGGGCACCGGCAGGGCTGGGGGGCTGCGGGTTGGGAGTGAGGGGCACCAGGGGGGCTGGGGGGGCTGCGGGTCGGGAGTGAGGGGCACCAGGGGGGCTGGGGGGGCTGCGGGTCGGGAGTGAGGGGCACCGGCAGGGCTGAGGTGCTGCGGTAAGGCAGAGAGGGGCACTAGGGGGGCTGCGGGTCGGGAGTGAGGGGCACCGGCAGGGCTGGGGGGCTGCGGGTTGGGAGTGAGGGGCACCAGGGGGGCTGGGGGGGCTGCGGGAGGGGATTGAGGGGCACCAGGGGGGCTGGGGGGCTGCGGGTCGGGAGTGAGGGGCACCGGCAGGGCTGGGGGGCTGCGGGTCGGGAGTGAGGGGCACCGGCAGGGCTGGGGGGCGGCGGGTAGGGGGTGAGGGGCACCAGGGGGGCTGGGGGGGCTGCGGGTCGGGAGTGAGGGGCACTGGCAGGGCTGGGGGGCTGCGGGTCGGGAGTGAGGGGCACCAGGGGGGCTGGGGGGGCTGCGGGTCGGGAGTGAGGGGCACCAGGGGGGCTGGGGGGGCTGCGGGTCGGGAGTGAGGGGCACCGGCTGGGTGGGGGGGGCGGAGTTACCTTGGCCAGGGGCAGCACCATAAAGGCCCCTCCCCCACTGGCCTCCACAATCATGGCCAGGAATTTGGGGTTCACGGAGCAGAAGCTGCTGTCCCAGGTGGTCTGCGAGATCCGCACGTCGTCGTAGCACTGGTCGGCCTTCGCCGGCTGCCCGAACACATGGCGGAACTTGCTGCTGCGCACGACTTTCCGGCTCATGGCAGCTGGGGAGAGACGCAGGGTCACCGGTGCCCCTCACTCCCGACCCGCAGCCCCACAGCCCTGCCGGTGCCCCTCACTCCCGACCCGCAGCCCCACAGCCCTGCCGGTGCCCCTCACTCCCGACCCGCAGCCCCACAGCCCTGCCGGTGCCCCTCACTCCCGACCCGCAGCCCCACAGCCCTGCCGGTGCCCCTCACTCCCGACCCGCAGCCCCACAGCCCTGCCGGTGCCCCTCACTCCCGACCCGCAGCCCCACAGCCCTGCCGGTGCCCCTCACTCCCGACCCGCAGCCCCACAGCCCTGCCGGTGCCCCTCACTCCCGACCCGCAGCCCCACAGCCCTGCCGGTGCCCCTCACTCCCGACCCGCAGCCCCACAGCCCTGCCGGTGCCCCTCACTCACTCCCGACCCGCAGCCCCACAGCCCCGCCGGTGCCCCTCACTCCCGACCCGCAGCCCCACAGCCCTGCCGGTGCCCCTCACTCCCGACCCGCAGCCCCACAGCCCTGCCGGTGCCCCTCACTCCCGACCCGCAGCCCCACAGCCCTGCCGGTGCCCCTCACTCCCGACCCGCAGCCCCACAGCCCTGCCGGTGCCCCTCACTCCCGACCCGCAGCCCCACAGCCCTGCCGGTGCCCCTCACTCCCGACCCGCAGCCCCACAGCCCCACTGGTGCCCCTCACTCCTGCCCCCCAGCCCGCCCAGCCCCAGTAATCCCCTCTGCTGAGACCCCTCCCCATGCCCCCAGGTAGCCGTCTCCACCATCACCCTGCCTGTCCCTCCCAGCCACTGCAAGCGTCTTCACAGCTCAGTATGTGAGTCCCCAGGGCTCTGCAGGGAGCTTGGCTGGGAGGAGGAGACCCAAAGTGCAGAGTATCAGAGGGGAGCCGTGTTAGTCTGGTTCTGTACAAGCAGCAAAGAATCCTGTGGCACCTTATAGACTAACAGACGTTTTGCAGCATGAGCTTTCGTGGGTGATACCCACCCACCTTGCATCCGAAGAAGTGGGGATTCACCCACGAAAGCTCATGCTGCAAAACGTCTGTTAGTCTATAAGGTGCCACAGGATTCTTTGCTCCAAAGTGCATAGAAATAGGCCGGCCAAGAGAACCCAGGAGTCCTGGCTCCAGCCCCCTCCCAGAGTCAGAATCTGGGAGTCCTGGCTCCCAGCCCCCTCCCAGAGCCAGAACCCAGGAGTCCTGGGTCCCAGCCCGGTCCCAGAGATAGAACCCAGGAGTCCTGGCTCCCAGCCCCCTCCCAGAGCCAGAACCCAGGAGTCCTGGCTCCCAGCCCCCTCCCAGAGCCAGAACCCAGGAGTCCTGGCTCCCAGCCCCCTGCTCTCACCAGCTCCAGATGCTCTGGTGTCACAGTGAATCCGGAGGCTGCAGATCAGAGCATTTTAACGCCCTTCGCTGTCACAGCTCGGTGGGGGTGGCGCCTTAAAGGGACAGGACAGGCGCGGGGAGGGGCCTTGGACACCCCCCTTCACTTCCCCGGTCTGGGACCCACGGGCCGGCTCGCTCTGGGAGGAAGGGAACCGGGGTGGAAATAAGGTGCAGGGAAAACAGCTGTAAGAGACCGAGCTGGGGCACGGGACCCCGGCGTCCGGGCTGGCAGCACCAGGACCCAACCCCCAGGTGGCTCTTCAGTGAAACAGGCAACTGGCCGTCGTCTCCCGCCCGTCCGGCCTTCCCCAGGCACCTCGGGCCAGGCATGGCGGGTGTGTCTCCAGCCACCTCTGTCTGTCTGTCCGTCCCCAACCCCCCTCGATCCACCCACCCACCCCCACACCCCCTCGATCCATCCATCCACCCCCACACCCCCCTCGATCCTCCACCCACCCCCACACCCCCCTCGATCCATCCACCCCCACACCCCCCTCGATCCATCCATCCACCCCCACACCCCCCTCGATCCATCCATCCACCCCCACACCCCCCCTCGATCCTGCCATCCACCCCCACACCCCCCTCGATC
Source organism: Mauremys mutica (assembly GCF_020497125.1). Classification (NCBI taxonomy): domain Eukaryota; kingdom Metazoa; phylum Chordata; order Testudines; family Geoemydidae; genus Mauremys; species Mauremys mutica. The sequence goes on from NC_059075.1 coordinate 157,460,335, forward strand.
CTCCACCCACCCCCACACCCCCCTCGATCCATCCACCCCCACACCCCCCTCGATCCATCCATCCACCCCCACACCCCCCTCGATCCATCCATCCACCCCCACACCCCCCTCGATCCATCCACCCCCACACACCCCTCGATCCATCCATCCACCGCCACCCACCCCCTCGATCTATCCACCCCCACACCCCCCTCGATCCTCCACCCACCCCCACACACCCCTCGATCCATCCATCCACCGCCACCCACCCCCTCGATCCACCCACCCCCACACCCCCCTCGATCCACCCACCCACCCCCACACCCCCCTCGATCCATCCATCCACCCCCACACCCCCCTCGATCCATCCACCCCCACACACCCCCTCGATCCTCCACCCACCCCCACACCCCCCTCGATCCATCCATCCACCCCCACACCCCCCTTGATCCATCCACCCCCACACCCCCCTCGATCCACCCACCCACCCCCACACCCCCCTCGACCCTCCCCCCACCCCCACACCCCCCTCGATCCATCCATCCCCCGCCAAACTCGCGTGTATCCATCCAACACCTCACCCCCCTCGATCCACCCACCCACCCCCACACCCCCCTCGATCCTCCACCCACCCCCACACCCCCGTCGATCCACCCACCCCCACACACCCCTCGATCCACCCACCCCCACACCCCCCTCGATCCTCCACCCACCCCCCACACCCCCCTCGATCCTCCACCCACCCCCACACCCCCCCTCGATCCACCCATCCACCCCCACACCCCCCTCGATCCTCCACCCACCCCCACACACCCCTCGATCCATCCACCCCCACACCCCCCTCGATCCATCCACCCCCACACCCCCCTCGATCCATCCATCCACCCCCACCCGCGCCTCGATGCTCCACCCACCCCCGCACCCCCCTCGATCCATCCATCCACCCCCCACACCCCCTCGATCCTCCACCCCCACACCCCCTCGATCCTCCACCCCACACCCCCCTGGATCCATCCATCCACCGCCACCCCCCCCCTCGATCTATCCCCCCCCACACCCCCCTCGATCCTACACACACCCCCACACCCCCCTCGATCCATCAATCCACCGCCACACCCCCCTCGATCCATCCACCCACCCCCACACCCCCTCGATCCGTCCACCCACCCCCACACCCCCCTCGATCCTCCACCCACCCCCACACCCCCCTCGATCCATCCATCCACCGCCACCCACCCCCTCGATCCATCCACCCCCACACCCCCCTCGATCCATCCCCCCCCACACCCCCTCGATCCACCCACCCCCACACCCCCCTCGATCCATCCATCCACCCCCACACCCCCCTCGATCCACCCACCCCCACACCCCCCTCGATCCATCCATCCACCCCCACACCCCCCTCGATCCATCCATCCACCCCCACACCCCCCTCGATCCACCCACCCCCACACCCCCCTCGATCCATCCATCCACCCCCACACCCCCCTCGATCAATCCATCCACCCCCACACACCCCTCGATCCTCCACCCACCCCCACACCCCCCTCGATCCATCCATCCACCGCCACCCACCCCCTCGATCCTCCACCCACCCCCACACCCCCCTCGATCCTCCACCCACCCCCACACCCCCCTCGATCCTCCACCCACCCCCACACCCCCCTCGATCCATCCATCCACCGCCACCCACCCCCTCGATCCATCCACCCACCCCCACACCCCCTCGATCCATCCACCCACCCCCACACCCCCCTCGATCCTCCACCCACCCCCCCACCCCCCTCGCTCCTTCCGCCCACCCCCACACCCCCTCGATCCATCCACCCCCACACCCCCCTCGATCCATCCACCCACCCCCACACCCCCTCGATCCATCCACCCACCCCCACACCCCCCTCGATCCTCCACCCACCCCCACACCCCCCTCGATCCATCCACCCCCACACCTCCCTCAATCCATCCACCCACCCCCACACCCCCTCGATCCATCCATCCGCCCCCACACCCCCCTCGATCCATCCACCCCCACACCCCCCTCGATCCATCCATCCACCCCCACACCCCCCTCGATCCTCCACCCACCCCCACACCCCCCTCGATCCATCCATCCACCGCCACCCACCCCCTCGATCCATCCACCCCCACACCCCCCTAGATCCTCCACCCACCCCCACACCCCCCTCGATCCATCCATCCAACCCCACACCCCCCTCGATCCATCCACCCACCCCCACACCCCCCTCGATCCATCCATCCACCCCCACACCCCCTCGATCCTCCACCCCCACACCCCCCTCGATCCATCCATCCACCGCCACCCACCCCCTCGATCCATCCACCCCCACACCCCCCTCGATCCATCCATCCACCCCCACACCCCCCTCGATCCTCCACCCACCCCCACACCCCCCTCGATCCATCCATCCACCGCCACCCACCCCCTCGATCTATCCACCCCCACACCCCCCTCGATCCATCCATCCACCCCCACTCCCCCCTCGATCCTCCACCCACCCCCACACCCCCCTCGATCCATCCACCCCCACACCCCCCTCGATCCTCCACCCACCCCCACACCCCCCTCGATCCATCCATCCACCGCCACCCACACCCCCTCGATCCACCCACCCCCACACCCCCCTCGATCCTCCCACCCCCACACCCCCCTCGATCCATCCACCCCCACACCCCTCTTGATCCAACCACCCCCAGACTCACCTCGATCCATCCATCCACCCCCACACCCCCTCGATCCATCCATCCACCCCCACACCCCCCTCGATCCTCCACCCACCCCCACACCCCCCTCGATCCATCCATCCACCGCCACCCACCCCCTCGATCCATCCACCCCCACACCCCCCTCGATCATCCCCCCACCCCCACACCCCCCTCGATCCATCCATCCACCGCCACACTCCCCCTCGATCCACCCACCCCCACACCCCCTCGATCCATCCACCCCCACACCCCCCTCGATCCATCCATCCACCGCCACCCACCCCCTCGATCCACCCACCCCCACACCCCCCTCGATCCATCCATCCACCCCACACCCCCCACCCACTCGCTCCTCCAGCCTCCCCCGCACCCCCCTCTATCCAGCCATCCACCCCCACACCCCCCTCGATCCATCCACCCCCACACCCCCCTCGATCCATCCATCCACCCCCACACACCCCTCGATCCATCCACCCCCACACCCCCCTCGATCCATCCATCCACCGCCACCCACCCCCTCGATCCACCCACCCCCACACTCCCCTCGATCCATCCACCCACCCCCACACCCCCCTCGATCCATCCATCCACCCCCACACCCCCCTCGATCCTCCACCCACCCCCACACCCCCCTCGATCCATCCATCCACCCCCACACACCCCTCGATCCATCCACCCCCACACACCCCCTCGATCCACCCACCCACACACACCCCTCAATCCATCCATCCACCGCCACCCACCCCCTCGATCCATCCATCCACCCCCACACCCCCCTCGATCCATCCACCCCCACACACCCCCTCGATCCACCCACCCCCACACCCCCCTCGTTCCTCCATCCACCCCCACACCCCCCTCGATCCATCCACCCCCACACACCCCTCGATCCTCCACCCACCCCCACACACCCCTCGATCCACCCATCCACCCCCACACCCCCCTCGATCCATCCACCCCCACACCCCCTCGATCCATCCATCCACCCCCACACCCCCCTCGATCCACCCACCCCCAAAACCCCCCTCGATCCACCCACCCCCACACCCCCCTCGATCCATCCATCCACCCCCACACCCCCCTCGATCCATCCACCCCCACACCCTCCTCGATCCATCCATCCACCGCCACCCACCCCCTCGATCCACCCACCCCCACACACCCCCTCGATCCTCCACCCACCCCCACACCCCCCTCGATCCATCCACCCACCACCACCCTCCCTCGATCCTCCATACACCCCCACACCCCCCTCGATCCATCCACCCACCCCCACACTCCCTCGATCCTCCATCCACCCCCACACCCCCTCGATCCTCCACCCACCCCCACACCCCCTCGATCCATCCACCCCCACACCCCCCTCGATCTATCCATCCACCCCCACACCCCCCTCGATCCACCCACCCCCACACCCCCTCGATCCATCCACCCCCACCGCCCCCTCGATCCATCCACCGCCACCCTCCGCCTCTATAGATCCACCCCCACACCCCCCTTTATCATCCATCCACCCCCACACCCCCCTCGATCCATCCACCCCCACACCCCCCTCGATCCTCCACCCCCACACCCCCCTCGATCGAGCTACCCCCACACCCCCCTCGATCCATCCACCCACCGCCACCCACCCCCTCGATCCACCCACCCCCCCACACCCCTCGATCCACCCACCCCCACACCCCCCTTGATCCTCCACCCCCACACCCCCCTCGATCTATCCACCCCCACACCCCCCTCGATCCATCCACCCACCCCCTCCATCCAGCCCCACAGAGCGGCTCTACCGGCCTCCTACCTAGTCATGCGTGTCTGTCTGTCTGTCCGTCCCCACACACCGCCCCCCCCTCTCGCTCGCTCGCTCTCGATCCCCCCAGCCCAGCAGCTGTCAGGGGGGCGTCAGACACGCCCTGTGCGCTGCCCCTGCCCCACTCTGCCGTGCCCAGCTGGACCCCCCCATGCCCCCAGCTGGAACCCCCCCGAGACCCCCAGCTGGGACCGGCCTGGCATCGCCAGCCCTCGGGGCTCGCCCTGCCGCGTGGGGCGGGGCCGGCTCTGTCACGGAGTGTGGGGGAGTCCGGCCCTGCACCCCTCTTCCTGAACTCACAGTGACTCTCAGCCAGCCAGTAAAACAGAAGGTTTATTGAACAACAGGAACACAGGATACAGCCCAGCTTGTGTCCAGAGCCAGGACCCCTCAATCTGGCCTTTCTGGGGGGTTCAGGGTGCTTGGATCCCAGCCTAGGATCCCCTGAAAACCCACCACCCAGCTCCCAAACCGAAGACTGACTCCACTCCACCCTTCCCTTTGTCTAGCCCCAGCCAGAGGTGAGACCTCCCCTCCCCCAGCCAGGCTCATGTTACAGCTGCATACCTGTCTCTGCCTACCAAGCACACAGACAGTCCCTGCTCTCACCTACCAGCCACACAAACCTCCCTATTCCATCACAGGCTCCCTTCGCGAGCAGCTGATCGTTGCTCTCCGAGCCGTGGGGGGGAGGGGCTGATTTCACACAACCTCCCCCAACACTGAGCTTGGGGCTGCCCTAGAACCCGCTTGGGGGTCAGGGGGGCTCCCTGCCACGTGTCACCTGGGGGGGGTGCGAGGGGAGCAGGGGCCTGTGCAAAGGGCGGGGCCTGCACGGGGATTGTGCGCAGGGGGCGGGGCCTGGGCAAAGGGCGGGGCCTGCACGGGGATTGTGCGCAGGGGGCGGGGCCTGTGCAAAGGGCGGGGCCTGCACGGGGATTGTGCGCAGGGGGCGGGGCCTGCACGGGGATTGTGCGCAGGGGGCGGGGCCTGGGCAAGGGCAGGGACCTGGGCGGGGATTGTGAGCAGGGGGCGGGGCCTGGGCAAGGGGAGGGACCTGCACGGGGATTGTGAGCAGGGGGCGGGGCCTGGGCAAAGGGCGGGGCCTGCACGGGGATTGTGCGCGGGGGGCGGGGCCAAGTGGCCCAATGGGCGCGGCCACGGTTGGCTGTTCGAGCGAGGGGCGGGGCCTAGCGCAGGGGGCCGGGCCGGGGGAAGGGCGGGGAGGAGTCGGGGCCAATTTGAATAACGGGCGCGGCGTGACTGGGGATGGACGATTGGGCGGGGCCTAAATGCGGGGCGGGGCTGTGTGCTTGGGGGCGGGGCATGCGTGTGGACAGGAGAATGACAGGGTGCGGCACTTCCGCATTTCAGTGACGTCAGGCTCAGTCGTCCAATCCGGACGCGTAGAGGATTGTTGCACGGTGACGTTGCCCACGCCGAGGGGCACGTGGGCCATCGGGTAGGTCCCGCGCAGGCGCACAGCCGGCAGTGGGTTCCCCTGCGCAGGCGCGGTGCCGTCGGGCGGGGCGGTTCCGGGTGCGGCTGCGGCAGCGGGGATCGGATCGCAGCGGCCATGGCGGCGGCGACAGCGGCGGCCCCGGGGGGGCCCGGCCCGGTGCCGGGGGCGCCCAAGCTGGGGGTGGAGTCGGTGAAGGGGCAGGTGTTCGACGTGGGGCCGCGCTACACGGACCTGCAGTACATCGGGGAGGGGGCGTACGGCATGGTTTGGTGAGCGCCGCCGGCCGCCGTACGCGGCCCGAGACCCCCCCTCCTCCCGGCCACCGTACGCGGCCCGATCTCCCCCCCTCCTCCCGGCCACCGTACGCGGCCCGATCCCCCCCCCTCCTCCCGGCCACCGTACGCGGCCCGATCCCCTCCCTCCTCCCGGCCGCCGTACGCGGCCCGATCCCCCCCCTCCTCCCGGCCACCGGACGCGGCCCGATCCCCTCCGTCCCGCCCGGCCGCCGTACGCGGCCCGATCCCCTCCCTCCTCCCGGCCACCGTACGCGGCCCGATCTCCCCCCCTCCTCCCGGCCACCGTACGCGGCCCGATCTCCTCCCCCCTCCTCCCGGCCTCCGTACGCGGCCCGATCCCCCCCCCCCTCCCGGCCACCGTACGCGGCCCGAGCTCCCCCCCTCCTCCCGGCCACCGTACGCGGCCCGATCTCCCCTCCCTCCTCCCGGCCACCGTACGCGGCCCGATCTCCCCTCCCCCCTCCTCCCGGCCACCGTACGCGGCCCGATCTCCCCTCCCTCCTCCCGGCCACCGTACGCGGCCCGAGCTCCCCCCCTCCTCCCGGCCACCGTACGCGGCCCGATCTCCCCTCCCTCCTCCCGGCCACCGTACGCGGCCCGATCTCCCCTCCCCCCTCCTCCCGGCCGCCGTACGCGGCCCGATCCCCCCCCTCCTCCCGGCCGCCGTACGCGGCCCGATCCCTTCCCCGCGCCCCCTGCTCGCAGCGCTGCTGGCCGCGGTACCGGGGCCCGATCCTGTCGCTGCTCTGGGGGCGGGGCTGGGAGCCGGACTCCCGGGTTCCGGTTTCCATGGCGCCGGGGGGCCCCGCGCCCCGCCCCCCGTGCCCCATGCTCCGCTCTCTGCCCAGCTCCGCCTACGACCACGTGGGGAAGAGCCGCGCGGCCATCAAGAAGATCAGCCCGTTCGAGCACCAGACCTACTGCCAGCGCACGCTGCGCGAGATCAAGATCCTGCTGCGCTTCCGCCACGAGAACATCATCGGCATCAACGACATCCTGCGCGCCGCCGCCCTGGAGCACATGCGGGACGTGTATCCGCCCGCCCCGCCCCGGGCCCCGCCCCGCGGGGGGCCCCGAGCCCCGCCCCACAGGGCCCCCCCCCGCCGCACAGGGGGTCCCTGAGCCCCCCCCCGCTGCACAGGGGGTCCCCGAGCCCCCCCCCGCTGCACAGGGGGTCCCTGAGCCCCCCACCCCACAGGGTCCACCCCACAGGGGTCTCCGAGCCCCCCCCCAGGGCCCTCCCCTGCTGCACAGGGGGTCCCCGAGCCCCCCACCCCACAGGGCCCACCCCACAGGGCCCTCCCCTGCCGCACAGGGGTCCCCGAGCCCCCCCCCGCTGCACAGGGGGTCCCCGAGCCCCCCACCCCACAGGGCCCACCCCACCCCACAGGGGTCCCCGAGCCCCCCCCAGGGCCCTCCCCTGCCGCACAGGGGTCCCTGAGCCCCCCCGCTCCAGGGGAGTCGCACCCAGCGCCGGGCGAAGGGTCCCCCTGTGTCCCACCCCCACACCCCACAGGGGTGTCCTGGGCAAGGGGTCCCCATGTGGCCAGCCCCCCACCCGAAAGGCGCCGTCTCTCCCTACCAATCGTGTTATGCCCCTTGACCCCCACGCCCCCCCAGGTACATCGTGCAGGACCTGATGGAGACCGACCTGTACAAGCTGCTGAAGACGCAGCAGCTGAGCAACGACCACATCTGCTACTTCCTGTACCAGATCCTGCGCGGCCTGAAGTACATCCACTCGGCCAACGTGCTGCACCGCGACCTCAAGCCCAGCAACCTGCTCATCAACACCACCTGCGATCTCAAGGCGAGGCCCCTTCCCTGCCCCTGGGCCCGGCCCTGCCTGCAGCGCTGGCCCCCACCCCGCCACTGTTTGGGCGGGGGAGGGGGGCAACCAGGTCTAATCCTCCCTCCCCCCTGCAGATCTGTGACTTTGGTCTGGCCCGGATCGCCGACCCGGAGCATGACCACACCGGCTTCCTGACGGAGTACGTGGCCACCCGCTGGTACCGCGCCCCCGAGATCATGCTCAACTCCAAGGTGAGGAGCTGGAAGAGGCCTGGGTCAGGGAGCCAGGACGCCTGGGTTCTGTCCCCAGCCCAGGGAGGAGGGGCGAATCTGGCGGGTTGAGTTGCGGGGTCGGCTGGGAGCCAGGACACCTGGGTTCTGTCCCCAGCCCAGGGAGGAGGGGCGAATCTGGTAGGTTGAGTTGGGGGGTCGGCTGGGAGCCAGGACACCTGGGTTCTGTCCCCAGGCCGGAGAGGAGGGGGAATCTGGTAGGTTGAGTTGGGGGGTCGGCTGGGAGCCAGGACACCTGGGTTCTGTCCCCAGGCCGGGGAGGAGGGGGAATCTGGTAGGTTGAGTTGGGGGGTCGGCTGGGAGCCAGGACCCCTGGGTTCTGTCCCCAGCCTGGGGAGGAGGGGGAATCTGGTAGGTTGAGTTGGGGGGTCGGCTGGGAGCCAGGACACCTGGGTTCTGTCCCCAGCCTGGGGAGGAGGGGGAATCTAGTGGGTTGAGTTGGGGGGTCGGCTGGGAGCCAGGACGCGTGGGTTCTGTCCCCAGGCCGGAGAGGAGGGGGAATCTGGTAGGTTGAGTTGCGGGGTCGGCTGGGAGCCAGGACGCCTGGGTTCTGTCCCCAGGCCGGAGAGGAGGGGGAATCTGGTAGGTTGAGTTGGGGGGTCGGCTGGGAGCCAGGACGCCTGGGTTCTGTCCCCAGGCCGGAGAGGAGGGCGAATCTGGCGGGTTGAGTTGCGGGGTCGGCTGGGAGCCAGGACGCCTGGGTTCTGTCCCCAGCCTGGGGAGGAGGGGCGAATCTAGCGGGTTGAGTTGGGGGGTCGGCTGGGAGCCAGGACGCCTGGGTTCTGTCCCCAGGCCGGGGAGGAGGGGGAATCTAGCGGGTTGAGTTGGGGGGTCGGCTGGGAGCCAGGACACCTGGGTTCTGTCCCCAGGCCGGGGAGGAGGGGGAATCTAGCGGGTTGAGTTGGGGGGTCGGCTGGGAGCCAGGACCCCTGGGCTCTACCCTGGCCCCTGCCGGGGAGTGTCAGGGGAGCCAGAGCTCAGTTGTTTTGCCAGGCGTGTCGTTTTCTGGCCTGTTTCTCCAGGCTGGCTGCCCCTGCCCCACCCCTCTGACCCGCTGCCCGTCTGTCCCCAGGGCTACACCAAGTCCATCGACATCTGGTCGGTGGGCTGCATCCTGGCGGAGATGCTCTCCAACCGGCCCATCTTCCCTGGCAAGCACTACCTGGACCAGCTCAACCACATCCTGGGTGAGGGGTCGGGGGGGGGGGGGGGCTTCCGTGGAGTGGGAGGGGCCTCTTGCTCTCAGGGCGGGGCCTAGGCTAGCCCCTTCCCTCTCCATCCTGACTCCTCCCCCTGTGCAGGGATCCTGGGGTCCCCCTCGCAGGACGACCTGAACTGCATCATCAACATGAAGGCGCGGAATTACCTGCAGTCGCTGCCCCAGAAGGCCAAGGTGCCCTGGCCCAAGCTGTTCCCCAAGGCCGACCCCAAAGGTGAGGATCTGGCTCCGGGGGTCCCCGGCTCCAACCTTCTCCTGGTCGCCCCCGGCGACCGCCCCTCACTGCCCCCCTCTCGTCCCCCCACAGCCCTCGACCTGCTGGACAAGATGCTGACCTTTAACCCCAACAAGCGCATCACTGTGGAGGAGTCGCTGGCTCACCCCTACCTGGAGCAGTACTACGACCCCTCGGACGAGGTGGGGGTCCCCGGACGCCTGGGTCCCCTCCCCAGAGCTGGTGGGGATGGGCTCTGATGGGTTAGAGCGGGGGGGCTGGGAGCCAGGACTCCTGGGTTCTCCCGGGGGCGCAGGGAGGGGAGTGGGGGCTGGGAGCCAGGACTCCTGGGTTCTCCCGGGGGCGCAGGGAGGGGAGTGGGGGCTGGGAGCCAGCACTGGGTGGGGGTTGGCCACAGACACTGCAGCTCACTGAGCCCTGCTGTCTGCAGCCGGTGGCCGAGGAGCCCTTCACTTTCGACATGGAGCTGGACGACCTGCCGAAGGAGAAGCTGAAGGAGCTGATCTTCGAGGAGACGGCACGGTTCCAGCCGGGCTCCCAGGGGCCGTGAGCGCTGGTCAGTGCCGCCTTCCGCCCCAGGGGGCCGGGACACGGGCAGTTCCCTAGAGAGCCTCCCATCCGGCCATGGGGCAGGGACTGGCTGCCTCGGGGAGGGACATGGGGCCGTTCCCCTCCAGGGGGCAGCAGCTCCCATCCGGCCATGGGGCAGGGACTGGCTGCCTCGGGGAGGGACATGGGCCGTTCCCCTCCAGGGGGCAGCAGCTCCCATCCGGCCATGGGGCAGGGACTGGCTGCCTCGGGGAGGGACATGGGGCCGTTCCCCTCCAGGGGGGGCAGCTCCCATCCGGTCATGGGGCAGGGTCTGGCTGCCTCGGGGTGGGACATGGGGCGTTCCCCTCCAGGGGGCAGCAGCTCCCATCCGGCCATGGGGCAGGGACTGGCTGCCTCGGGGAGGGACATGGGCCGTTCCCCTCCAGGGGGCGCCAGCTCCCATCCGGCCATGGGGCAGGGACTGGCTGCCTCGGGGTGGGACATGGGGCCGTTCCCCTCCAGGGGGGGCAGCTCCCATCCGGCCATGGGGCAGGGACTGGCTGCCTCGGGGTGGGACATGGGGCCGTTCCCCTCCAGGGGGGGCAGCTCCCATCCGGCCATGGGGCAGGGACTGGCTGCCTCGGGGTGGGACATGGGGCCGTTCCCCTCCAGGGGGCGCCAGCTCCCATCCGGCCATGGGGCAGGGACTGGCTGCCTCGGGGTGGGACATGGGGCGTTCCCCTCCAGGGGGCGCCAGCTCCCATCCGGCCATGGGGCAGGGACTGGCTGCCTCGGGGTGGGACATGGGGCCGTTCCCCTCCAGGGGGCAGCAGCTCCCATCCGGCCATGGGGCAGGGACTGGCTGCCTCGGCGTGGGACATGGGCCGTTCCCCTCCAGGGGGCAGCAGCTCCCATCCGGCCATGGGGCAGGGTCTGGCTGCCTCGGGGTGGGACATGGGCCGTTCCCCTCCAGGGGGCGCCAGCTCCCATCCGGCCATGGGGCAGGGACTGGCTGCCTCGGGGTGGGACATGGGGCGTTCCCCTCCAGGGGGCAGCAGCTCCCATCCGGTCATGGGGCAGGGTCTGGCTGCCTCGGGGTGGGACATGGGGCCGTTCCCCTCCAGGGGGCGCCAGCTCCCATCCGGCCATGGGGCAGGGACTGGCTGCCTCGGGGTGGGACATGGGGCGTTCCCCTCCAGGGGGCGGCAGCTCCCATCCGGCCATGGGGCAGGGACTGGCTGCCTCGGGGTGGGACATGGGGCGTTCCCCTCCAGGGGGCGGCAGCTCCCATCTGGCCATGGGGCAGGGACTGGCTGCCTCGGGGTGGGACATGGGCCGTTCCCCTCCAGGGGGCGCCAGCTCCCATCCGGCCATGGGGCAGGGACTGGCTGCCTCGGGGTGGGACATGGGGCGTTCCCCTCCAGGGGGCAGCAGCTCCCATCCGGTCATGGGGCAGGGTCTGGCTGCCTCGGGGTGGGACATGGGGCCGTTCCCCTCCAGGGGGCGCCAGCTCCCATCCGGCCATGGGGCAGGGACTGGCTGCCTCGGGGTGGGACATGGGGCGTTCCCCTCCAGGGGGCGGCAGCTCCCATCTGGCCATGGGGCAGGGACTGGCTGCCTCGGGGTGGGACATGGGGCCGTTCCCCTCCAGGGGGGGCAGCTCACATCCGGCCATGGGGCAGGGACTGGCTGCCTCGGGGTGGGACATGGGGCCGTTCCCCTCCAGGGGGCAGCAGCTCCCATCCGGCCATGGGGCAGGGACTGGCTGCCTCGGGGTGGGACATGGGGCCGTTCCCCTCCAGGGGGCGCCAGCTCCCATCCGGCCATGGGGCAGGGTCTGGCTGCCTCGGGGTGGGACATGGGGCCGTTCCCCTCCAGGGGGCGCCAGCTCCCATCCGGCCATGGGGCAGGGACTGGCTGCCTCCGGGTGGGACATGGGGCGTTCCCCTCCAGGGGGCAGCAGCTCCCATCCGGCCATGGGGCAGGGTCTGGCTGCCTCGGGGTGGGACATGGGGCCGTTCCCCTCCAGGGGGCGCCAGCTCCCATCCGGCCATGGGGCAGGGACTGGCTGCCTCGGGGTGGGACATGGGGCCGTTCCCCTCCAGGGGGCGCCAGCTCCCATCCGGCCATGGGGCAGGGACTGGCTGCCTCGGGGTGGGACATGGGGCCGTTCCCCTCCAGGGGGGGCAGCTCCCATCCGGCCATGGGGCAGGGACTGGCTGCCTCGGGGTGGGACATGGGGCCGTTCCCCTCCAGGGAGCGCCAGCTCCCATCCGGCCATGGGGCAGGGACTGGCTGCCTCGGGGTGGGACATGGGGCCGTTCCCCTCCAGGGGGGGCAGCTCCCATCCGGCCATGGGGCAGGGACTGGCTGCCTCGGGGTGGGACATGGGGCCGTTCCCCTCCAGGGGGGGCAGCTCCCATCCGGCCATGGGGCAGGGACTGGCTGCCTCGGGGTGGGACATGGGGCCGTTCCCCTCCAGGGGGCGCCAGCTCCCATCCGGCCATGGGGCAGGGACTGGCTGCCTCGGGGTGGGACATGGGGCCGTTCCCCTCCAGGGGGGGCAGCTCCCATCCGGCCATGGGGCAGGGACTGGCTGCCTCGGGGTGGGACATGGGGCCGTTCCCCTCCAGGGGGGGCAGCTCCCATCCGGCCATGGGGCAGGGACTGGCTGCCTCGGGGTGGGACATGGGGCCGTTCCCCTCCAGGGGGGGCAGCTCCCATCCGGCCATGGGGCAGGGACTGGCTGCCTCGGGGTGGGACATGGGGCCGTTCCCCTCCAGGGGGCGGCAGCTCCCATCCGGCCATGGGGCAGGGACTGGCTGCCTCGGGGTGGGACATGGGCCGTTCCCCTCCAGGGGGCGGCAGCTCCCATCCGGCCATGGGGCAGGGACTGGCTGCCTTGGGGTGGGACATGGGGCGTTCCCCTCCAGGGGGCAGCAGCTCCCATCGGCCCCGGGGAGTGGGGGTCTCACTGTCTCTCTCTCCCACCCCCAGGTCCGTCACGCTCCAGCTTAGACCTGCCTCCCTCTGAGAAGGGTTCGACCTGGCCCTGCGCCCGGAGCGCCCCTCGGACTCTGATTTGGGGGGCTGGGGGGCCCCGCCCGAGGGGGCCAGCCCTGCCATCGTGCTGTATAACTGCTTCGCAATGTGGCTGTGACTCCTTAACCCCCCCAGGCTGTGCCTCTGGGGGGCCTGGCGGGGGACCCAGTGCCCCCCGATTCCTGGAGGTGGAGGGGAATCTCTCCTGCTTCCTATCTAACGAGTTACCAGTTGTAATGAGCCCCGGCCGTGCTGCTGGGAATGGGGGGAGGGGGCCTCGCCGAGGCGTTCCTGTCCCCCCCCAGGTCCTGTCCCTGTCGGGGGGGGGTTAGCGCCTGCCCAGCCGACAGGAGGGGTCCTTGGGGGGGGGACAGGTCCAGCCCCCTCCCCTTCCTGCCCTGCCTGTTCCAGTCTGGCTGGGAGGGGGGAGGGTTTCTTCCCCTGCCCCCGGGGCCTGGGTGTGAATTGATGAGCCAGGGTTGGTGGCTCCCCCCGGGGGGGGGGGAGAACCCTGGAGTCTGGGGCGGGTATTTTCATCCCTCCCCCACCTGGGGGCGCCACCCACTGTTCAAAGGGCTACAGCAGCACCTGCTGCCTCCTCCTGGAGCCCCCCCACTGACCTGTGCATGACCCCCAGAGTCTGCCCCCCCCCAGCCCACTGACACCTCCCCCCCCCAAGCCAGGAGAGAACCCAGGAGTCCTGGCTCCCAGCCCCCCCCCCCCCCCCGTGCTCTAACCCACCAGCCCCCACTCCCTTCCCAGAGCTGGGAGGGAACCTGGGAGTCCTCAGTTTCCCTGTCTCATTGGCTGCTCCTGTCTGCAATGTGGGCTGATCCCTGGTCCTCCTGCCCCCCCAGCCAGAGCCCCCCCATGGCGGGGGGGCGAGTGGCAGCTGCCCCCCAAGTGGGGGAAGGTGGGGTGTTGTCCTGCCCCTCGGGGTGGAGCTGCCTGGCCTCTGGTGACCCTGCTATGGACTGTACAGACCCCCCCCAATAAACTCTTCTGGATCCCAGCTGGTGTCTGATTGGGGGGTGGGAAGGGGGTACCATGCTGGGGGGGGGTGGGGAAGGCAGAGCCCCTCCCCCAGGGGCAGGCAGATGGTTAATGAGTGGGGGAGGGTCTCCACGGGGGGGGGGGGTGTAGGTGGTGGACTTTGTCCCTGGGTGGTTGGGGAAGCTCGGGGGGGGGGGCCCATTCCCGCAGGGAGGGGGGCGGTGCCCGCGGGGGGTGGAAGGAGGCTATTCCCGGGGAGGGGGGGCGGGGCCCGCGGGGGGGGGAGCTATTTCCGCGGGGAGGGGGGCGGTGCCCGCGGGGGCTGGAAGGGGGCTATTCCCGCGGGGAGGGGGGCGGTGCCCGCGGGGGGGTGGAAGGAGGCTATTCCCGCGGGGAGGGGGGGCGGGGGAGGGAAGGGGGCTATTCCCGCGGGGAGAGGGGGTGGTGCCCGCGGGGGGTGGAAGGGGGCTGTTTCCGCGGGGAGGGGGGCGGTGACTGCGGGGGGCAGGAGAAGGGGGCTATTCCCGCGGGGAGGGGGGGCGGTGACCGCGGGGGGTGGAAGGAGGCTATTCCCGCGGGGAGGGGGGCGGTGCCCGCGGGGGGGGTAGAAGGGGGCTATTCCCGCGGGGAGGGGGGCGGTGCCCGCGGGGGGGGATAAGGGGGCTATTCCCGCGGGGAGGGGGGCGGTGCCCGCGGGGGGTGGAATGGGGCTATTCCCGCGGGGAGGGGGGCGGTGCCCGCGGGGGGGGGGAGAAGGGGGCTATTCCCGCGGGGAGGGGGGCGGTGCCCGCGGGGGGGGGAGAAGGGGGCTATTCCCGCGGGGAGGGGGGCGGTGCCCGCGGGGGGCGGGAGACGGGGGCTATTCCCGCGGGGAGGGGGGCGGTGCCCGCGGGGGGCGGGAGAAGGGGGCTATTCCCGCGGGGAGGGGGGGCTATTCCCGCGGGGGGGGGAGAAGGGGGCTATTCCCGCGGGGAGGGGGGGGCTATTCCCGCGGGGAGGGGAGGGGGGGCCTGTCCCGCGTCCCGCGTGGGTGGCTGCGCCCGCCCGCCCCACCCGGCCTTTGCCCCGCGCCCCGCCCGGACCGGCTCCTCCAGCCCGGCCGGTCCCGCTCCCGCTCCCGCCATGGCGGCTCCGCTGCTGCTGGCGCTGGGGGGCTTCGCCCTCGCCTCGCTCTGCCTCCGCCGCCGGCCCCGGCTCCTGCACCGGCCCCGCCGGGCCCCGTTCCCCTGCCGCCACGTGGCCCACCGGGGGGGTGAGCGGGGGGGGCGGCAGGTGCAGGGGGGGGAGCGGGAGGGGGTGGCAGGGGCGGGGCGGCAGGTGCAGGGGGAGGGGCGGTGGGGGCGGAGGTTGCGGGGGGGGCGGGGGGTGCAGTGGGGGGAGCGGGAGGGGGTGGCAGGGGCGGGGGGGCGGAAGTTGCGGGGGGAGGGGGCGGCAGGTGCGGGGGGCGGCAGGGGCAGGGGGAGGGGCGGGGGGGGCGGCAGGTGCGGGGGGCGGCAGGGGCAGGGGGAGGGGCGGGGGGGGCGGGGGGTGCAGTGGGGGGAGCGGGAGCTGGCTCAGACCCTCTCCCCCACACCTGGCTCTGTCACCTGCCCTTTTTCCCCACACCTGTGGGGCGGGCTGGGGGGTGGATTCCTCCCTTCTGCTCCTTGCCCTGAGTGGGGAGCGCTGCCATCCCGGACGCCTGGGTCCCATCCCGGGGGTGGCGTGACCGAGCTGGGGTTAGAAACCAGGTGTCCAGGTGGGAGACCCACATCACCCCCAGGGCAGGGGGAACAGGAGCAGGGGGCAGGGAGCAGTGAGTCTAGGAGCAATGGAGCCAGGGGTCTGGCAGCAGTGGGGCTGGGAGCAGTGGGGCTGGCAGCAGGGGGGCTGGCAGCAATGGGGCAGGGAGCAGTAGGGCAGGGGGGCTGGCAGCAGGGGGGCTGGGAGCACTGGGGCTGGGAGCAGTGGGGCCAGGGGCTGGGAGCAGTGGGGCAGGGGGGCTGGCAGCAGTGGGGCTGGGAGCAGTAGGGCAGGGGGGCTGGGAGCAGGGGGGCTGGGAGCAGGGGGGCAAGGGGCTGGGAGCAGTGGGTCAGGGAGCAGTAGGGCAGGGGGGCTGGCAGCAGGGGGGCTGGGAGCAATGGGTCAGGGAGCAGTGGGTCAGGGAGCAGTAGGGCAGGGGGGCTGGCAGCAGGGGGGCTGGGAGCAATGGAGCCAGGGGCAGGGAGCACTGGGGCTGGGAGCAATGGGTCAGGGAGCAGGGGGGCTGGGAGCAATGGTTCAGGGAGCAGTGAGGCAGGGAGCAGTGAGGCAGGGAGCAGTGGGGCAGGGGGGCTGGGAGCAATGGGGCAGGGAGCAGTGGGGCCAGGGGCTGGGAGCACTGGGGCTGGGAGCAATGGGTCAGGGAGCAGTGGGGCTGGGAGCAGTGGGGCTGGGGGCTGGGAGCAATGGGGCAGGGGGCAGGTGGGCAGGGGGGCTGGGAGCAATGGGTCAGGGAGCAGTGGGGCAGGGAGCAGGGGGGCAGGGGGGCTGGGAGCAGTGGGGCAGGGAGCAGTGGGGCAGGGGGGCTGGGAGCAATGGGGCAGGGAGCAGTGGGGCAGGGAGCAGTGGGGCAGGGGGGCTGGGAGCAATGGGGCAGGGAGCAGTGGGGCAGGGGGGCTGGGAGCAATGGGGCAGGGAGCAGTGGGGCCAGGGGCTGGGAGCACTGGGGCTGGGAGCAGTGGGGCAGGGGGGCTGGGAGCAGTGGGGCAGGGAGCAGTGGGGCGGGGGGGGCTCTGACCCGGGCGCTCATATCTCCCCCCATCACCCCCAGGCTGCGGCGAGAGGATCGAGAACACCATGGAGGCTTTTACCCAGTGAGTGACCCCCCCGCGCCCCCCCAGCCCCGCTCCCCGCTCTGCCCCCCCCATCTGCCCCCTTCGGACGTAGGAGCGGCCGGACCGGGTCAGCCCAAAGCTCCAGCCAGGCCCGTGTCCTGGCGGCCGCCGGCAGCTGGTGCAGGGCCCCGGGGAGGGACCCGCCCCCTGCGCCCATTGCCAGCCCCTGGCAAACAGAGGCCGGGGCCACCAGCCCAGCCCAGCTCATGGCCCCTCCGCCAGGAACGCGTCCAGCTCGGAGCCCCGTTCCCGTCCTGGCCCCCAGCGGCGAGGAGCCCCCAGGCTGGGCCCATGGGGGGGGGGTGTCCTTGGGTGCCCCCCCCCCGCTGACCCGTCTCCCCGCAGCGCCGTGGCCCAGGGGACCCAGCTGCTGGAGCTCGACTGTCAGCGCACGCGGGACGGGGTCGTGGTTGTGTCCCACGACCAGAACCTGCAGCGCCAGGCGGGCCGGGACCAGAACATCCGGGACCTGGACTATGCGGTAAGACCCCCGCCCCCCCCAGACAGCCCCACGGGGACCCCCTGACCCCATAGACAACCCCACGGGGACCCCCTGACCCCCCAGAACCCCCACCACGATAGACAGCCCCATGGGGGCCCCCTGACCCCCCAGAACCCCCACCACGATAGACAGCCCCACGGGGGCCCCCTGACCCCATAGACAGCCCCATGGGGACCCCGTGACCCCCTAGAATCCCCACCACGATAGACAGCCCCACGGGACCCCCCTTACCCCCCAGAACCCCCACCACGATAGACAGCCCCACAGGGCCCCCCTGACCCCCCAGAACCCCCACCACGATAGACAGCCCCACGGGGCCCCCCTGACCCCCCAGAACCCCCACCACGATAGACAACCCCATGGGGACCCCCTGACCCCATAGACAGCCCCACGGGGACCCTGTGACCCCCCCTGACACCCCAGCACTATAGACAGCCCCACGGGGACCCCCTGACCCCATAAGACAGCCCCACGGGGACCCCGTGACCCCCCTGACACCCCAGCACTATAGACAGCCCCACGGGGACCCCCTGACCCCATAGACAGCCCCATGGGGACCCCCAGGCTCCCATATAACCCTCACAGGACCCCCACCCTCATAGAAAACCCCACGGGGATCCCCTGACCCCTATGGGAATCCCCAGCCCCAGGATGGCTAACTAGCCATAGACACCCCAATCCATCAAGCCCCCCCAGGTCCCCAGCCGCCTGAGGCCAGGCCATCTGGGACCTGGACTGTGGGGTGAGACACCCCCCCATGGTCACCCCCCACAGACACCCCAAGCCCTCATAGATACCCTAGGGGCCCCCAAGCCCAGACACCCCATGGGGACCCCCCACTCCAAGCCCCCAAATACACCCCCACAGGAACTCCTCCCCAGCACCCCAAAACCCCATCCTGGGAACTGGCAATCTGGGGTGAGACCCCCCCAGACCTCCCTGTCAGCCCCCACCTGGATTCCCAGCTGAGCCACCCCCAAGATAGCTCCTTTCCTGGGGTGTCTGTTGCCACACACCCCTCAGATTGCTGACTCCCCGCCTCTCTCCCCCAGGATCTGCCCCCCTACAGGGATCCCCTGGAGGTGACCTTCTCGCCCGGTAAGGGACCAGCTCCCGCCCACCCCCACAGGAGGTTTGCCCCTGGGAGCGGGGACCCCAGGGCTGGCAGGGGCCGCCAGGGGGCTCCCCTGGGAGGGGGGACCCCAGGCTTGGAGCGGGGACCCCAGGGCTGGGACGGGGGCGCCAGGGGGCTCCCCTGGGAGGAGGGGACCCCAGGCTCGGAGGGGGACCCCAGGGCTGGCAGGGCGCACCAGGGGGCTCTCCTGGGAGGGGGGACCCCAGGCTTGGAGCGGGGACCCCAGGGCTGGCAGGGGGGCACCAGGGGGCTCTCCCCTGGGAGGGGGGGACCCCAGGCTTGGAGCGGGGACCCCAGGGCTGGCAGGGGGCGCCAGGGGGCTCTCCCCTGGGAGGGGGGACCCCAGGCTCGGAGGGGGACCCCAGGGCTGGCAGGGGGGCGCCAGGGGGCTCCCCTGGGAGGGGGGGACAGGGCCACCCACTCGACACCCCCCTCCCTCTTCCCCTCCAGGCGCCTTCTCCCACGGCTCCGACCGCCGCATCCCGCGCCTGGAAGAGGTTTTCCAGAAATTTCCCAAGGTTCCCGTCAACGTGGAGATCAAACAGGACGACGAGGAGCTGATCCGGCAGGTGAGGGACCCAGGCGTCCGGTCCGGCCTTTCACAGGGCCTGAGCCGTGTATGGCCAGCCTGGGCCTGTCGGTAACTCACCAGACACCCCCAACCCCGAGCCGGGGAGAACCCAGGAGTCCGGGCTCACAGCCCCCGACTCTAACCCACCCGAGCCAGGCTCCCAGGCCTCTGCTCTAACTCACCCAATCCCCTCCCGGAGCCGGGGAGTGAACCCAGGAGTCCTGGCTCCCAGCCCCCCCCCTCCGCTCTAACCCCCCAGCCCCCCTCCCCTCCCGGAGCCGGGGAGAGAACCCAGGAGTCCGGGCTGTCTGTCTGTCTGTCCTACCCTCAGGTGGCGGATCTCGTCCGGCGCTACCGGCGCTCCCACATCACCGTCTGGGCCTCCTTCCAGAGCAAAATCCTCAAGAAGTGCAGGGCGGCCGTACGTCTGTCCCCCCCCCCCAACGTCCGTCTGTCCCCCCTCCCACCCCCATCTGTTCAACCCCCCCGTCCGTCTGTCCCCCCTCCCACCCCCATCTGTTCAACCCCCCCGTCCGTCTGTCCGACCCCCCGCCTGTCCCCCCTCCCACCCCCATCTGTTCAACCCCCCCGTCCGTCTGTCCCCCCTCCCACCCCCATCTGTTCAACCCCCCCGTCCGTCTGTCCCCCCTCCCACCCCCATCTGTCCGACCCCCCCCACGTCCGTCTGACCCCCCCGCCTCTCCCCCTTTCCCACCCCCGTCTGTCCCTCCCCGTCTGTCCGACCCCCCGTCTGTCCATCTGTCCCACCCCTGTCCCTCCTGTCCCATCCCCCAGCCCCCCGTCCACCTGGCCTCCCCCCCAGCAGGACACCCTCCCCCCGGCTCCCCACCCCCTGACCCTCTCCCCTCTGCTCTCGCCAGAACCCCGACATGCCCCACATCTTCTCCGTGCAGCGCGGCCTCCTGCTGCTGCTGCTCTACTACACCGGCCTGCTGCCCTTCGTCCCGCTGCCCGAGGCCTTCCTCCAGTTCCCGCTGCCCTCCATCATCAACAGGTGCCGCCGGACGCCTGGGTCCCACCGGCAGGAGGGGGGCTGGTGCTTAGAGCAGGGGGGCTGGGAGCGACTCCTGGGTTCTCTCCCCGGCTCTGGGAGGGGAGTGGGGGCTGGTGCTTAGAGCAGGGGGGCTGGGAGCCAGGACTCCTGGGTTCTCTCCCCGGCTCGGGGAGGGGAGTGGGGGCTGGTGGGTTAGAGCAGGGGGGGCTGGGAGCCAGGACTCCTGGGTTCTCTCCCTGGCTCGGGGAGGGGAGTGGGGGCTGGTGGGTTAGAGCAGGGGGGGCTGGGAGTCAGGACTCCTGGGTTCTCCCCAGCTCTGGGAGGGGAGTGGGGGCTGGTGAGTTAGAGCAGGGGGGGGCTGGGAGCCAGGACTCCTGGGTTCTTTCCCTGGCTCTGGGAGGGGAGTGGGGTCCAGGGCTTAGAAAGGAGGATGTGGTGGAGAACCCGGACACCTGGGTCCAATTGACACGATTTATCTCTCTCTCTCTCTCAGGACCTATTTCCCGGTGCCTAAAGGCTGCATGGGAAACCTGCTGGCAAAATTCACCCACATGTGAGTGGGGGGCGGGGACAGGAAGCGACCACGCCCCCACCCAATCAAGAGACCTACATTGCAAACCGCGCCCCCACCTCCTTTCACCCCTCACAGAGATGGTCTCTGGCCCCCTCCCCCCTGAAACGCAGGGGAACCCCCCCTCCTCTCTGACTGTGCCCCTCCCCCCAGGGTTACCATGAGGAAGAAACTTTTCAAACATCTGGAGGACAGAGGAATTCAGGTGAGGGTCCGGGGGCTGTGGGGCGGGAGTGAGGGGCACCGGCAGAGCTGGGGCGGGGGCTGGGCTGGCAGGGGCTGCGGGGCGGGAGTGAGGGGCACCGGCAGAGCTGGGGGGGCAGGGCTGGGCTGGCAGGGGCTGCGGGTCGGGAGGGGCTGGCAGGGGCTGCGGGTCGGGAGTGAGGGGCACCAGCAGAGCTGGGGGGGGGCAGGGGCTGCGGGTCAGGAGTGAGGGGCACCGGCAGGGCTGGGCTGGCAGGGGCTGTGGGGCGGGAGTGAGGGGCACCGGCAGAGCTGGTGGGGGCAGGGCTGGGTTGGCAGGGGCTGCGGGTCGGGAGTGAGGGGCACCGGCAGGGGCTGCGGGTCAGGAGTGAGGGGCACCGGCAGGGCTGGGCTGGCAGGGGGCTGCGGGTCGGGAGTGAGGGGCACCCCGGGGTTTCTTTTCACCGCTGCCCCTCCCCCCCAGGTGCTCCTGTGGGTGCTGAACGAGGAGAAGGATTTCGAGGAGGCTTTTAGCTACGGGGTCTCGGGGGTCATGTCCGACTACCCCACCCTGCTGCGCCGGTACCTGGACACCCACCCACCCCCTGGCCAGGACAAGACGGACGAGTGATGGGGCTGCTGCCCCTTCCTGGGGGGCCTGATGGAGGGTTGCGGGGGGCCGCTGCCCAATGGTCATTCTCCTGCCTGGGGTTTGCGGGTCGGGAGTGAGGGGCACCGGCAGGGCTGGGGGGGGCAGGGCTGGCAGGGGCTGCAGGTCGGGAGTGAGGGGCACCGGCAGAGTTCAGGGGGGACAGGGCTGGGCTGGCAGGGGCTGCGGGTCGGGAGTGAGGGGCACCGGCAGGGCTGGGGGACAGGGCTGGGCTAGCAGGGGCTGCGGGTCGGGAGTGAGGGGCACCGGCAGGGCTGGGGGGGCAGAGCTGGCAGGGGGCTGCGGGTCGGGAGTGAGGGGCACCGGCGGGGCTGGGGGGACAGGGCTGGGCTGGCAGGGGCTGCGGGTTGGGAGTGAGGGGCACCGGTGGGGCTGGGGGGGCAGGGCTGGGCTGGCAGGGGCTGCGGGTCGGGAGTGAGGGGCACCGGCAGGGCTGGGCTGGCAGGGGCTGCGGGTCGGGAGTGAGGGGCACCGGCAGGGCTGGGCTGGCAGGGGCTGCGGGTCGGGAGTGAGGGGCACCAGCAGAGCTGAGGGGGCTGGACTGGGCTAGCA
This sequence comes from Mauremys mutica, assembly GCF_020497125.1. Classification (NCBI taxonomy): domain Eukaryota; kingdom Metazoa; phylum Chordata; order Testudines; family Geoemydidae; genus Mauremys; species Mauremys mutica. The sequence continues at coordinate 157,482,759 of NC_059075.1, forward strand.
GGGGCTGCGGGTCGGGAGTGAGGGGCACCGGCGGGGCTGGGCTGGCAGGGGCTGCGGGTCGGGAGTGAGGGGCACCGGCGGGGCTGGGCTGGCAGGGGCTGCGGGTCGGGAGTGTGAGGGGCACCGGCGGGGCTGGGCTGGCAGGGGCTGTGGGTCGGGAGTGAGGGGCACCGGCGGGGCTGGGCTGGCAGGGGCTGCGGGTCGGGAGTGAGGGGCACCGGCGGGGCTGGGCTGGCAGGGGCTGTGGGTCGGGAGTGAGGGGCACCGGCGGGGCTGGGCTGGCAGGGGCTGCGGGTCGGGAGTGAGGGGCACCGGCGGGGCTGGGCTGGCAGGGGCTGCGGGTCGGGAGTGAGGGGCACCGGCGGGGCTGGGCTGGCAGGGGCTGCGGGTCGGGAGTGAGGGGCACCGGCGGGGCTGGGCTGGCAGGGGCTGCGGGTCGGGAGTGAGGGGCACCGGCGGGGCTGTGTTCGGGGGTCTCTGAATAAATTCCCTTTGGATTAATTCGTGTCTCTCTCCTTCTCCGGGGGGGGAGGGGGGTGACCCGGGACCTGGGGCAGGTCTCTGCGATCCCAGGGACGGGCCAGCCCAGGCTGGGCCACAACCTGTTCTGGAGCCCGGAGCTGGGCTCGCCCCTGGCAGCTCTCCCGGACACCTGGGTCCCTTTCCCCGCCCTGCCGCGCTGAGGGAGGGTTCAGCTGCCTGGCCCCACCCACACACCTGCTGGGGCGAGGCTCCTCCCTGCCTGGCCCCGGTCCCGGTCCCCTCCCCCACCCCGTCCTGGAGTGCCCCCTCCCCTTCCCTGGGCCTGAGTCTCCACCCCACACGCACCATCGGTGCTGCCCCCTTTAAGACCCCCCCACATATTCAAATCTGCCCTCAGCCACTCCGTTGCGTCCTCGCGCCGCCGAGCAGCGCCTCATTTGCATGCCGCCTTCCCGTTGGCGGCTGGGGGTGGCGCAGGGGCTGCTGGGAGGAGGGGGCGGGCGGCTGCCAGCTGGTTTGTAAACAAGCGCTGGAGTCTGGGGGGCCGCGCTGCGCCCCCGCCCGGCCCCTCACCCTCAGCGAGAGAGACCAGGCGCACAGGTGAGGCGAAGGGCGGCGCGGGCTGAGCGGGTCTCTTGTGGGACCGGCGAGCGGCCGGGGGGGCGTGTGTCCGCCTCTCTAGGCTGCCCGGGGCCCGGGGGGCTTGTTTGTGGGCGGTGCCTGGAGATGGGGGAGTTAGGGCCCGGCCCCCCCACTATCTGCGGGGTCCCAAGGGCGTGGGGGGGCGGACGCAGGTGGGGATCGTAGCCCCCCCCCCGTCCCGGCACTGGGGGGCGGCCCACAGGGACCTTGTCCCGATAGATCCGGCCGGCAGCCGCGGCTGGAGTCCGCGCCCCGTAGCCCAGGGGGAGGATGCCCGGTCCGGGCTATAGGGGCTGTGGCCCGTATGGGTCGGGGGGGGGATTTTCCAGAGCCCCTATGGGGGGCTGCTAGGCAGGCGGGGGTCTCTGCCCCGCGCCCCTCCCCGGAGCCTTCCTCCGCCCTTTGCTGCCTTGCAGCTTCCCTGGCGCGGGGGGGGCGGGGGTGAGGAAGCAGGAGCCAAACCACATGGGAGCCCGGACTCCTGGGTTCTCTCCCCGGCTTTGGGAGGGGAGAGGGCTGGTGGGGCTTGGAACCAGGACTCCTGGGTTCTATTCCCAACTCTGGGAGGGGAGTGGGGGCTGGTGGTGAGAGCGGGGGGCTAGGAGCCAGGACTCCTGGGTTCTCTCCCTGTGGCTGGGAGGGGACAGGGGCTGGTGGGTTGTGGGGCCGGAGAGCCCGGACGCCTGGGTTCTATCCCCAGTGCTGCTGGGGCCTCCCCACAATCGGGGAGAACCAGCCAGGGCGAAAGGCAGCCGGGTGGATGGTACCCAGGGGGCAGGACCCAGGTTGGAGTGAACCCAGTGCTGGGAGCACTCTTCTTAGGAAGCTCGCAGCGCTGGGGGGCAGGGCCTGGCGGGGGCACTGCCGGGAGGAAGCTCGCAGCGCTGGGGGGCAGGGCCTGGCGGGGGCACTGCCGGGAGGAAGCTCGCAGCGCTGGGGGGCAGGGCCTGGCGGGGGCACTGCCGGGAGGAAGCTCGCAGCGCTGGGGGGCAGGGCCTGGCGGGGGCACTGCCGGGAGGAAGCTCGCAGCGCTGGGGGGCAGGGCCTGGCAGGCTCGGGTCCCAGCCGTGTGTTTTGCTTTGCAGTTGCTGCTCCGCCCCACAGGCCGAACCGGGTCTCTCGGTGGCCGGGCCAGTCCCGGGCGGTGCCGGTGGCCGCCATGGTCCGGCTCTCCAAGCCCAAGACGTTCCAGGCCTACCTGGACAACTGTCACCGCAGATACAGCTGTGTGCACTGCCGGGCACATCTGGCCAACCACGATGACCTCATCTCCAAGGTCACTGCTGGGGGGAAGCTCGCAGCCTGAGGGAGGGGACGGGAAGTGGTTGCAGCATGTTCAAGTAAACAACACAAGGGGAAGGGGAAGTGGAGAGGCAGGAGGGGGGGGGGGGAGAGCTCTGCCGGTGCCCCTCACTCCTGACCCGCAGCCCCTCCCAGCCCTGCCCTGCCCCCCCCAGCTCTGCCGGTGCCCCTCACTCCTGACCCGCAGCCCCTCCCAGCCCTGCCCTGCCCCCCCCCAGCTCTGCCGGTGCCCCTCACTCCCGACCCACAGCCCCTGCCCCCCCAGCTCTGCTGGTGCCCCCCAATCCCGTGGCTGTGGAGGGGTAAGTGAGTGTGAGCTGGTTAATAAGTGATCTGGGCTCGGGGGAGGGGGGGTTGGGGGAACAGAGAGGCTGGGGGGGAGCTCAGCCTGGGCGGGGGAGGGGCTCGCTGGGTTTAACGACCCTCTTGTCTTTTATTCCAGTCTTTCCAAGGGAGTCAGGGGCGAGCTTATCTCTTCAACTCAGTGTGAGTACGTGGGGGGCAGGGGGGACAGGGAATGGGACCCAGGCGTCCGGGACAGCTCCCCTTAGTGCCCTGAAGCGCCCCCAGGGACCCAGACTGTAATGGGACCCTGGCGTCCGGGACAGCCTCAGAGGCCGGCACGGCAATGGGACCCAGGCGTCCGGGACAGCCTCAGAGGCCGGCACGGCAATGGGACCCAGGCGTCCGGGACAGCCTCAGAGGCCGGCACGGCAATGGGACCCTGGCGTCCGGGACAGCCTCAGAGGCCGGCACGGCCACGGCAATGGGACCCTGGCGTCCGGGACAGCCTCAGAGGCCGGCACGGCAATGGGACCCTGGCGTCCGGGACAGCCTCAGAGCCCGGCACGGCAATGGGACCCTGGCGTCCGGGACAGCCTCAGAGCCCGGCACGGCAATGGGACCCTGGCGTCCGGGACAGCCTCAGAGCCCGGCACGGCAATGGGACCCTGGCGTCCGGGACAGCCTCAGAGCCCGGCACGGCAATGGGACCCAGGTGTCTGGGGATTTGCCCATGCAGGGCTCCCAGCCTGCTGGGGAGGGGGAGAGCACCTGGGATGGGGGGGGTAGGACCCAGGTGTTGACCTCCCTCCCTCCCCCCCCCTCCAGGGTGAATGTGGGGTGTGGGCCGGCTGAGGAGCGGGTGCTGCTGACAGGGCTACACGCAGTATCCGACATCCACTGTGAGAGCTGCAAGACCACGCTGGGCTGGAAATACGTGAGTGGGGCCCGGAGCCCCCTGCCCCCCCAGCCCTCCAAAGCGCCCCTGCCCCTAGAGACCCCCTGCTCCCCCCAGCCCTCCAGAGCGCCCCTGCCCCCAGGGACCCCCTGCTCCCCCCAGCCCTCCAGAGCACCCCTGCCCTGAATGACACCCCATTACCCCCCTAGCCCTGCTCCCAGAGACCCTGACCCCTCCTCTGGCCTCTAGGGTCACTCTGCCACCCCTTGATCCTACACCCATCTCCTCCCAGCCCTCCTGCCCCCCCAGCCCTCCTGGCACTGGTGCAGGGGTCCTGGCGGGGGCTGGGGGGCCCCCGATGCTGACGCAGGCTCCCTCCCTGCCCCCCAGGAACAAGCCTTCGAGAGCAGCCAGAAGTACAAGGAGGGGAAATACATCATCGAGCTGAGCCACATGATCAAGGACAACGGCTGGGACTGACCCTGCCCCACGGACCCCACTGCAGCGGGGCTTGCACCATCGTTCCCATGGAAACCAGCAACAAGGCGGGGCCTTGCAGCATGAGTTCTATGGCCTAACTGAGGAGGGGGCTCCCTGGCACCGTTTCCATGGAGATCCATCCCAAACCTGGTCCCCCTGCAGCAGGGGTGGGGCTCACCTCAAGGTTGCTATGGAGACCACCCTGCCCAGGACCACTCCACTGCCAGGAAGGGGCGGGACCTTGCTGCACCGTTTCCATAGAGATGAGCACCGCCTCCTAACTTTGCATGGGGACATTACTGAACATTAATTAATGTGTGTGTGTGTGTTGGGGAGGACAGGTAATGCCCACCATGGGGGGGAGGGCGGTGCTGCACTGTGCTCTGATTGGCTGGGGGGGAGGGTACTGCCCGAGGGGGCAGGAGGGGGGACCCCCAGGAGATGCTGTGTCGGGGGAGGCGGGGGGGCTGTACAATATTGAGTGTGAATCCGTCGTGTGTAAATAAAACAGCTTCAAGTGTCGGTGCCAGTGGGCTCTGCGCGCAGCAGGGGGCGCTGGGGGGCGCTGTAGGGTAACAGGGCCCCACTCCCCCCCAGCTCCAAAGGCTCCTGGGAAACAGCCCTGCCGGGGCGGGGGGGGCAGGGAGTCTGCAAAGGATGATGGGAGAAGGGTCTGGCAGACCTGCAAGGGGTAACAGGCCCCCCCAGCTCTGCCGGTGCCCCTCACTCCCGCCCTGCAGCCCCTGCAAGTCCCGGGCTGGGGGCTGGCAGCCTGTGGGGCAGACGGGCGTGGGGAGCGTCCTGTGACACTGCCCCCTTGGAGAAGGCCAAGGGGCTCAGAGACCCCCAAATAACGGGGGTGCAGGGTTCCCCCTGGCTGGAGTGGGGCCACGGAGGGACGGGGCTGGTTTCCCTTCCCTGGACGCCAGGGGGCGCCCGAGCCCCGTCTGCAGCACCAGGGAGACGGTCAAACTCACCGCCCAGCCACGGCTGCTCTAACCCCCCGCCCCCCCGCCAGAGCCGGGGAGAGAACCCAGGAGTCCTGGCTCCCAGCCCCCGCCCCTCCCAGAGCTGGGGAGAGAACCCAGGAGTCCTGGCTCCCAGCCCCTGCCCCTCCCAGAGCTGGGGAGAGAACCCAGGAGTCCTGGCTCCCAGCCCCCCACCTCCCAGAGCCGGGGAGAGAACCCAGGAGTCCTGGCTCCCAGCCCGCCCCCTCCCAGACCCAGGGAGAGAACCCAGGAGTCCTGGCTCCCAGCCCCCCCTCCTCTACCCCACCGGCCCCGACTCCCCTCCCAGAGCTGGGGAGAGAACCCAGGGAGTCCGGGCCCCCTGCCCCCCTTGCAGCTGTCTGGCACAGCTGTGAAAACAGCTGTATGACAAACGATTCCCCCCGCCCGGCCCCCCAGGCTTGTAAACCCGGCCAGGATCAATCAAGCCACTTTGGAGCCAGGGTGTTAATTAGGCAATTAGGTGGCTTCAAGCAGGAGGAACCAGGGCTGGGCTAGCGGGGGGGGGGGGCTGCGAGTCAGGAGTGAGGGGCACCGGCAGGGCTGGGGGTGGCAGGGCTGGGCTGGCAGGGGCTGTGGGTCGGGAGTGAGGGGCACCGGCAGAGCTGGGGGGGGGCAGGGGGGGGCTGGCAGGGGCTGTGGGTCAGGAGTGAGGGGCACCGGCTGGGCTGGGGGTGGCAGGGCTGGGCTGGCAGGGGCTGTGGGTCGGCAGTGAGGGGCACCGGCAGAACTGGGGGGGCTGGGCTGGCAGGGGCTGCGGGTCAGGAGTGAGGGGCACCGGCAGAGCTGGGGGGGGGCAGGGCTGGGCTGGCAGGGGCTGCGAGTCAGGAGTGAGGGGCACCGGCAGGGCTGGGGGTGGCAGGGCTGGGCTGGCAGGGGCCGCGGGTCGGGAGTGAGGGGCACCGGCAGGGCTGGGGTGGCAGGGCTGGGCTGGCAGGGGCTGTGGGTCGGCAGTGAGGGGCACCGGCAGAGCTGGGGGGGGGCTGGGCTGGCAGGGGCTGTGGGTCGGGAGTGAGGGGCACCGGCAGAGCTGGGGGGGGGCAGGGCTGGGCTGGCAGGGGCTGTGGGTCGGGAGTGAGGGGCACCGGCAGGGCTGGGGGTGGCAGGGCTGGGCTGGCAGGGGCTGTGGGTCGGCAGTGAGGGGCACCGGCAGAGCTGGGGGGGGGCAGGGCTGGGCTGGCAGGGGCTGCGGGTCGGGAGTGAGGGGCACCGGCAGAGCGGGGGGGGGGCAGGGCTGGGCTGGCAGGGGCTGCGAGTCAGGAGTGAGGGGCACCGGCAGGGCTGGGGGTGGCAGGGCTGGGCTGGCAGGGGCCGCGGGTCGGGAGTGAGGGGCACCGGCAGGGCTGGGGGTGGCAGGGCTGGGCTGGCAGGGGCTGGGGGTCGGCAGTGAGGGGCACCGGCAGAGCGGGGCGGGGCGGGGCTGGCAGGGGCTGTGGGTCGGGAGTGAGGGGCACCGGCAGAGCTGGGGGGGGCAGGGCTGGGCTGGCAGGGGCTGCGGGTCGGCAGTGAGGGGCACTGGCAGAGCGGGGGGGGCAGGGCTGGGCTAGCAGGGGGCTGCGGGTTGGGAGTGAGGGGCACCGGCGGACGGGGGCAGGGCTGGGCTAGCAGGGGGCTGCAGGTCGGGAGTGAGGGGCACTGTCAGGGCTGGCGGGGGCAGCAGGTCGGGAGTGAGGGGCACCATCAGGGCTGTGGGGGGGGGCAGCAGTGACGGCTTTAATCCGATTCACCCGATTCCCCAGAATAGGGCCCCGCGCCTAACGGGGCCTCGCTCACGGGGTCTTCAGTGGCATTTCAGTGCGGGGGGGGGGGGGGGTCCTTCGATGCGGTAGAAAGCCCAGAGTGGACCCCCTGCTTCTGAGTATTGCAACTGGGCTCTGCGGGTCATAAAGCCGGCCCTGGGGGGCAGGGGCTGCAGGTCGGGAGTGAGGGGCACCGGCAGGGCTGGGGGGGCTGCAGGTCGGGAGTGAGGGGCACTGGCAGGCTGGGGGGGCGGGGGGGGGGGCTGCGGGGCACTGGCGGAGCTGGCGGGGCGGGGGGCTGCGGGTCGGGAGTGAGGGGCACTGGCGGAGCTGGGGGGGGCTGCGGGGCACTGGCGGAGCTGGGGGGCTGCGGGTTGGGAGTGAGGGGCACCGGCAGGGCGGGGGGGGCGGGGGGGCACTGGCGGAGCTGGGGGGGCTGCAGGTCGGGAGTGAGGGGCACCAGCGGGGGCGGGGGGACGGGGGGGCTGCGGGGCACTGGCGGAGCTGGGGGGGTGGAGAGGGCTGCGGGGCACTGGCAGTGCTGGGGGGGCTGCAGGTCGGGAGTGAGGGGCACCGGCAGGGTGGGGGGGCACTGGCGGAGCTGGGGGGAATCGTGTCCATCTGCCACTTTCGCTTCTCCGTGTGAAGTCCCCTCCCCCCCAGCCGCTGCCCCCCGGGCTGCCCCACAGCCCCAGCCCAGCCCCCCGCCTGCTCCGGCCCCTCCCGCGCTCAACGAGCCATTTGGGGGTCTCACTTCAAAGTTCCTCGGGAGGCTCATAAATAGGGGGCTGCGCCCAGGGGAGCGGCCAGAGCAGAGCAGCGCAGCGTCCCCTGGGCCAGGCGAACCCAGGCGTCCGGGCTCCCAGCACCCCCCAACCACCAGCCCCACTCCCCTCCCGGAGCCGGGAGAGAACCCAGGCGTCCGGGCGCCTAGTCCCTGCAAGCCACGAGCCCCTGGGCATGTACCACCCGTCGGAGCTGTTCCCGCAGTTCGGGGGGGCCTACCCGCTGCGCCCCGCTCCCCAGGGGGGGCTGGCGGCCGGCTTCCCCCAGGGGCAGGGGGCCCAGTACGAAGGTTTCCGCTACCCAGGTGAGAGGGACGGGGGGGTCTCGGGGGAGGGGAGCTGGGGGACGGGACACAAGGGTCTGGGGGGCAGAGGGCGGGGGGTCCCCGGGGCAGCTGGGGAGCAGCTAGAGATGGGGGGACACGGGACCCGGGGGCAGATGGGAGCCCAGTGGGGATCCCTGGGGCAGGGGGTGTCTGGAGAGTCCCCTGCCCCCCCCCGGGACGGCTGGGCTCTTAGCACCACATAGTGACCAAACGGCGGGGGGGGGGAGTGGCAGCAAGATGTGAGATTCCTGCAGCCTCAGAGTGTGACCCCCCCGTGCCCCCTCCGACCCGCAGCCCCTGCCCCCCCTAGTCCGCCGGTGCCCCTCACTCCCGACCCGCAGCCCCTGCCCCCCCCCAGCCCTGCCGGTGCCCCTCACTCCCGACCCGCAGCGGTGCCCGTCACTCCCGACCCGCAGCCCCTGCCCCCCCCAGCTCTGCCGGTGCCCCTCACTCCCGCCCCACAGCCCCTGCCCGCCCCCAGCCCTGCCGGTGCCCCTCACTCCCGACCCGCAGCCCCTGCCCCCCCTAGTCCGCCGGTGCCCCTCACTCCCGGCCCGCAGCCCCTGCCCCCCGCCAGCTCTGCCAGTGCCCCTCACCCCCGACCCGCAGCCTCCCCCAGCCCTTGCCCCCCCCCAGCCCTGCCGGTGCCCCTCACTCCCCACCCGCAGCCCCTGCCAGCCCAGCTCTGCCGGTGCCCCTCACTCCCGACCCGCAGCCCCTGCCAGCCCAGCCCTGCCGGTGCCCCTCACTCCCGACCCCCAGCCCCTGCCAGCCCAGCCCTGCCCCCCCAGCTCTGCCGGTGCCCCTCACTCCCGACCCGCAGCCCCTGCCAGCCCAGCCCCCCCCCCAGCTCTGCCGGTGCCCCTCACTCCCGACCCGCAGCCCCTGCCAGCCCAGCCCCCCCCCAGCTCTGCCGGTGCCCCTCACCCCCGACCCGCAGCCTCCCCCAGCCCTTGCCCCCCCCCAGCCCAGCCGGTGCCCCTCACTCCCAACCCGCAGCCCCGGCCAGCCCCGCCCTGCCGGTGCCCCGCACTCCCGACCCGCAGCCCCTGCCAGCCCAGCCCTGCCGGTGCCCCTCACTCCCGACCCCCAGCCCCTGCCAGCCCAGCCCTGCCCCCCCAGCTCTGCCGGTGCCCCTCACTCCCGACCCGCAGCCCCTGCCAGCCCAGCCCCCTCCCAGCCCTGCCGGTGCCCCTCACTCCCGACCCGCAGCCCCCCTCTGACGGTCTCTGCCCCCCCAGATCTGGACAGCGTCTCAGCCCCGAAGTTCGAGCCCTTCTGCCCCGCATTGGACCGGGCTGGGCGGCTCCTGGGCCCCTCCCCCTCGGGGCCCCCGCTGCCCCTGCCTGCCCCACCCCTGCCCTATGGGGGCGGGCAGCAGCTGCCCCCGGCCGAGCCCCTCCGGCTGCCCCCCAGCGTGCGGATGAGCCTGGAGAACCGGGAGCTGTGGAAGCGGTTCTGCGCCCTGGGCACCGAGATGATCATCACCAAGTCGGGGCGGTAAGGGGGGGTCGGGGGAGGTCCGTGAGGGGTCTCTGGGGTGGGGGAGGAGGGTCCGTGGGGGGGGGGTCTCGGGGTGGGGGGGTACGTAGGGGGGAATCTGGGGTGCGGAGTCCGTGGGGGGAAGGGTCCGTGGGGAGGTCTCTGGGGGGCAGGGTCCGTGGGGGGGGGTCTCTGGGGTGGGGGAGGAGGGTCCGTGAGGGGGTATCGGGGGGGGGCGGGGTCCGTGGGGAGAAGGGTCCGTGGGGGGGGTCTCTGGGGGGCGGGGTCCGTGGGGGGCAGGGTCCGTGGGGGGGGTCTCGGGGTGGGGGGGTTCGTAGGGGGGGTCTCTGGGGTGGGGGAGGAGGGTCCGTGAGGGGGTCTCTGGGGGGGCGGGGTCCGTGGGGAGGAGGGTCCGTGAGGGGGTCTCTGGGGGGCGGGGTCCGTGGGGGGATGGCCATGGGGGTGCTGGGGGGGGAGGGCAGGGGCCGTGGGGGAGCAGAGGTGGGGGGAGCCAGGCTGTATTTTAGGGGTCACAGGACGTCCCTGACCCACCGGATCCCTCCATCCCCCACCCGGCTCTTCGGCCTGCCCCCAACTTCTGCCCCATGGGGCCTCTCGCACCCTGTATCCCTCCATCCATATATAGTTCCTCCGTCTCATCTCCTGCTCTCTGTATCGCCCCAGGCCCTCTGCCCATCGAGCCCCAGCCCCCCTGTATCCCTCCGCCACCTGCGGGCTGTCGCCAAGACAATATCCCTCCACCTAGAGTCCATCTCCCTCCGCGCCCCCATGTTCGTCACCCAGCTGTAGGCCTCCGACCTCTGCCCTTAGCTCCCCATATCCCTGCACCCCCATCGAGCCCCCCCACCCCTGTATCCCTCCGCCCCGTCGAGCCCCCCCACTCCTGTATCCCTCCGCCCCGTCGAGCCCCCCCACTCCTGTATCCCTCCGCCCCGTCGAGCCCCCCCACTCCTGTATCCCTCCGCTCCGTCGAGCCCCTCACACTCCTGTATCCCTCCGCCCCGTCGAGCCCCCCACCCTTGTATCCCTCCTCCCCGTCGAGCCCCCCCACCCCTGTATCCCTCCGCCCCGTCGAGCCCCTCACACCCCTGTATCCCTCCGCCCCGTCGAGCCCCTCACACCCCTGTATCCCTCCGCTCCGTCGAGCCCCCCCACCCCTGTATCCCTCCGCCCCGTCGAGCCCCTCACACCCCTGTATCCCTCCGCTCCGTCGAGCCCCCCCACCCCTGTATCCCTCCGCGCCGTCGAGCCCCTCACGCCCCTGTATCCCTCCGCTCCGTCGAGCCCCCCCCGCCCCTGTATCCCTCCGCCCCGTCGAGCCCCCACACCCTTGTATCCCTCCTCCCCGTCGAGCCCCTCTCTCCCCTGTATCCCTCCGCCCCGTCGAGCCCCTCACGCCCCTGTATCCCTCCGCCCCGTCGAGCCCATCCACCCCTGTATCCCTCCGCCCCGTCGAGCCCCTCACGCCCCTGTATCCCTCTGCCCCGTCTATCCCCCACACCCTTGTATCCCTCCTCCCCGTCGAGCCCCTCACGCCCCTGTATCCCTCTGCCCCGTCGAGCCCCTCCACCCCTGTATCCCTCCGCGCCGTCGAGCTCCCACACCCTTGTATCCCTCCGCCCCATCGAGCCCCTCACACCCCTGTATCCCTCCGCCCCGTCGAGCCCCTCACGCCCCTGTATCCCTCCGCCCCGTCGAGCCCCCACACCCTTGTATCCCTCCGCCCCGTCGAGCCCCCCCACTCCTGTATCCCTCCGCCCCGTCGAGCCCCCCCACTCCTGTATCCCTCCACCCCGTCGAGCCCCCCCCCACTCCTGTATCCCTCCACCCCGTCGAGCCCCCCCCACTCCTGTATCCCTCCGCCCCGTCGAGCCCCTCCACCCCTGTATCCCTCCGCGCCGTCGAGGCCCCCTCTCCTGTATCCCTCCGCCCCGTCGAGTCCCCCACACCCTTGTATCCCTCCGCCCCGTCGAGGCCCCCCACTCCTGTATCCCTCCGCCCCGTCGAGCCCCCCCCACTCCTGTATCCCTCCGCCCCGTCGAGCCCCTCACGCCCCTGTATCCCTCCGCCCCCTCACCCCCGTATCCCCTCACAGGCGGATGTTCCCCCAGCTGAAGGTCTCGGTGACGGGGCTGGACCCCGAGGCGAAGTATCTGCTGCTGGTGGACATGGTGCCGGCCGGGGCCTCACGCTACAAGTGGCAGGGCCAGCGCTGGGAGGCCAGTGGCAAGGCCGAGCTGCCCCCCCCCGACCGGGTCTACATCCACCCCGACTCCCCGGCCTCGGGCGCCCACTGGATGCGCCAGCCCGTTTCCTTCCACCGCCTCAAGCTGACCAACAACACGCTGGACCCCCACGGCCACGTAAGTGGGCAGGGGCGGGGCGGAGAGAGCGGGGGAGGGGTTAGGAGTGCAGAGGGGAGGGGCTTAGTATGGTGGGTGGAGCCTATGGAGCAGGGGGAGGGGATTATGGAGCAGGGGGTGGGGCTTAGGGTGGCGAGGGGTGGGGCAGAATGTGGGGAAGCAGGGGGGTCGTGCTGGGAGGGGGTGCAGGGTGGGGGTGCCCATGTCTAACCTGTCTCTTCCCCAGCTGATCCTGCACTCCATGCACCGCTACCAGCCCCGTGTGCACGTGGTGGGAGCAGGAGGGCCGGGGGGACGTGGGGGGGGCTGCGCCTCCTTCACCTTCCCTGAGACGGCCTTCCTCACCGTCACCGCCTACCAGAGCCCCAAGGTGAGCCCACCCCCACTCCTGCCCCCCCCCGCTGCCCCCCTGGGCTCTCACTCACCCTCCTCTTCCCTCGTCCCCCCTCCAGATCACCCAGATGAAGATTGAGAGTAACCCCTTCGCCAAAGGCTTCCGGGAGAACGGCATGAACAGCAAGAGGTGCCGGGGTGCACAAGGAAGGGGGGTTGTGGGGTACTAGGATGGGAGACGCAAGCTGGGGGGGCACCACTTGAGGGAGCCTGGGGGGAATGTTGGCACTGGAGGGAGGCCAGATCCGGGGGAGTGGAGCCAGCAGCCCAGTAAACCCCCATCTCTCCCCACCCCCCCAGGGAGCGAGATGCCCGGATCAAGAGGAAGATGAGGGGCGATGTGGCCGAACCTACCAGGAATGAGGCTGGTATGGGACCCCCAACCCTCCCACTACACCCCCACCCATTGCACCCTCTCCCCCTCCATCCTGCCCCATGCCCCACCCCTTCCCCCATCACAGCAGCCTCCCCATTCTTCCAGCTCCCCCCCTCCCAACATTAACCCTTTGCTTTTCTTCCCCCCAGACTGCAAGCGAGGTCCCTGCGACTCCACCCAGGGCCCCCCCCCAGAGCCACCAGCCCCCCCTGACTGTTCCTTCCACCCCATCTCTTCCTCCTACCCTCCCGGCGGGAGCGAGGAGCTGGGGTGCCCCCTAGGGGGGGTGAACCCCAGTGCCGAGGCGTACGTCCAGCATCCAGCCGCCTTCCATGGCCTGCAGCCTCCCCAGGGGCCCACCGGCTATGCCAGGTGAGTGCACGGGATCATACTGGGGACCAGAGGTTATGGGGGCACAGGAGGGCCTCTTACCTACACCCATGGGGTGGGGGGTCCAGGGGTCAGAGGTCACAGGCAGGTCAGGAATTGTCTGTCAAAAAAATGCAGTTTTCACAAAAATCTAAATTTCCAGCTGGAAATTTCCAGTTGTTGCCCAAAAATTTTGACTCTCCCTCAGGGACAAGTGGAAAGGGTTCAGGTTTGGTTCAGTATCGCATCATGAATCAGCCGATTGTGACATCACACTGCATTTCCCTAGTGTGGCGCCGTGCCTTCTGGGAGCTGTAGTTACAAGTGCTTTGGAGGCTAGGATCAAAATTCAAAATGATCTGACTGGAGAAATGGCCTGAAGTGAACAGGCTGAAATTCCCTCAGGACAAATGCAAAGTGCTGCACTCAGGCAGGAACGGTCAGTCGCACACACCCCCTGGCAATGACCCCCGAGGAAGGGGAGCTGCAAAGGGCTCTGGGGGTCACAGTGGATCACAAGCTAAATAGGAGGCACCAGTGTGACGCTGCTGCGACACAAGCGACCAGCGTCCTGGGCTGTCTCAGCAGGAGTGTGGTGAGCCAGGCACGAGAAGTGATTCTGCAGCTCTGCTCCGGCCTCAGCTGGAGGGTTGTGTCCAGTTCTGGGCACCACATTGCAGGAAGGATGTGGACAAATTGGAGAAAGTCCAGGGGAGAGCAACACAACTGCCGAAAGGGCTGGAAACCGTGAGGTGTGAGGGGAGACTGACAGCCCTGGGTTTGTGCAGCCTGGAGAAGAGGAGACCCAGGGGGCCAGGAGAACAGGTTTCTGTCCAAGCTTGTTACAAGGAGGAGGGAGAAGAATTGTTCTCAGCCTCTGAGGACAGGACAAGGAGCCAGGGGCTGAACTTGCAGCCAGGGCGGCTTAGGAAAACCGTCCGACGGGTCAGGGTGGCTCAGCGCTGGGGTAACTCGCCAGGGAGGTGCTGGGATCTCGGTCACTGGGGATGTTTAGGAGCCGGTTGGACAAACCCCTGCCGGGGACGGGCTAGAAAACCCCGTGTCCTGCCCCGAGCGCCGGGGCCGGGACTAGACGCCTCGCCAGGCCCCTTCCAGCCCTGTGATCCCCTCCCCTCCTGGGCTGTTCCATTGTCTGACTGCCCTCCCCCACCTTTGCCGGGCTGTTCCATCACCCTCCCAGTATGGCACCTGACAGGCTGTTCCATTCCCCTCCCCCCCCATAGCACCCAACAGGCTGTTCCGGTCCCCTCCCCCTGCTGGGCTGTTCTGTTCCCCTCCCCCCCATAGCACCTGACAGGCTGTTCCGGTCCCCTCCCCCTGCTGGGCTGTTCTGTTCCCCTCCCCCCCCATAGTACCTGACGGGCTGTTCCGGTCCCCTCCCACCCCATAGCACCCAACAGGCTGTTCCGGTCCCCTCCCCCTGCTGGGCTGTTCTGTTCCCCTCCCCCCCATAGCACCTGACAGGCTGTTCCGGTCCCCTCCCCCTGCTGGGCTGTTCTGTTCCCCTCCCCCCCCATAGTACCTGACAGGCTGTTCCGGTCCCCTCCCCCTGCTGGGCTGTTCCATTCCCCCTCCTGCTATGGTACCCAACAGGCTTTTCCATTATCCTCCCTCTGCCAGGCTGTTCCAGTAACCTCCCTCTTCTCTCTCTGCAGCTCACCCGGTGCGGCTCCAGAAGCAGCTGCTGCCCCGAAGTCCATGGGGGACCCCAGCTGCCCCCCTGCCAAGCCACCCCCTGACCAATCAAACTGCAGAACCACCAGCGCCCCCGCCCTCACCTACCCCTCCTATGGGCTGGACGTCAGCTGCCTGCTGGGGGCAGGGCTGGACGCCCCTCCCACACCTGACCTTCGCTTCCCCCCCTTCCTGCCCTACCCGCCCCCCCACCTCTATGCCCCGCCCGGCCCCCCTGCTGGCTACCTCGAGGGGGGCAGCAAGGGCCTCTTCTGAGGGCTGGGCTCCCCCCAGCCATGGGGCTGCCCCCTCACCCGGGGAGCACCCCCCAACTGCAACTGACTTATTTATAACAAGGGGGGGCCAGACTCTTCCCTGCAGCTACTGGAAATATACACCCCTCAACCTGAGCCACCGCCCTCGCCCTCTGCTTCCCCCAACCCCTCTCCCTGCCCCCTGCACAGCAACCCTGCTATCTGCTCCCCCCTGCTCTCCTACAGCCTCGGGCCCCTGCCCCCAGGGGCTGATGGGGGGGAGGTGAGCAAACATGGGGGAATTTCCTACCGTTTTAAAAACCAATAGAAACCACGTCACCCAATCAATAAAGCTGGGAAGGCAGCAAAGCAGCATCCTGTGTCCGACGGGGGTGGGGGGCTGGGTGTAGGGGGAGGGCGCGTCTGGGTGGGTCCGGCCTGGGGAAACCATCCAAGGAAGACAGAGGATCCTGGCCAGGGATTCATGCTGCAAGGAGGCCCGGAGCCAGGCCAGCACTAGATCCTCGCTGACTTCGGGACCTCGGAAGCTGGAGAATGGCTCGTGGTCTGCATGACACCCGCTAGTGGGCTCATGCTGCCAGGACTGAAACAGCCTGGGGATTCAGAGCTGAAAATTACCTAACTCAAAAAGTGATGCAGCCAACCTGGGGGAATTCACATCAGACCTTGTCCTACCCCAGAAAGAGAAACTGAGGCAGAACTAGAAGGGAACAGTAGCTTAGGTACAAGAGACCAGGTCTTGAGCAAACGTATGATGTGTGAGCAGAACAAAGTCCAGAACGGCAATAGATATTCTTGGTGTTTTAACAGGGCCAATTTCACAAAGCGGACAACACTTATGAGCCCAATGAGCAGGGAGGAAGAATTTCATCAGGAAAAGGTGAATAAGTGGGAATTATTTAAGAACACCTCACTAGACACCCAAAAAGCCAGTCGAGGAAAAAGACTGTGCTGGTTAAAAAAACCCAACTTGGCTTATTAGTGGGGAAGTAAAAGCAGCTATAAAAATATAATTATATAATATAAATATAATGGAAGAAGGGGGACCTGATAGTAATGAATGTAAATCAGAAGTAAGGAATTGCAGAAAATTGATAAAGGAAGCCAAAGGGCGCAAGGAGAAATCGATGGCCGGCAGAGTTAAGGACAATAAGGAGCTTTTAAATATGTTAGGAACAAAAAGGATCCTGACAATGGTACTGGTCCATGACTAGCTGGAAATGGTGCAGTTATCAATAATAATGTAGAAGAGACTGAAGTGTTCATTAAATATTTCTCTTCTGTATTTGGGGGAAAAACAAATGCAGTTTCACTCGTCCCATTCCATCAGTAGCTGTGGTGGATGTTAAGGTGCTAAAATTCGCTATTTTTAAACCAACAACTCCAGCTAATTTCCATTCAGGAGTCTGAAAAGAGCTGGCTGAGATCACTGGACCATTAATGGTGATTTTCAGTAAGTCTTTGAGCCCTGGCCAAGTCCCAGAAGCCTGGAAGACGGCAAACGTGCAAATTTTGAAAAAGGGTCAATGGGATGACGTGGGTAATTACAGGCCTCCAAGTCAGCTTGACATTTGTCCTGGCAAGATAATGGAGCAGCTGCTCTAGGACTCGATGAAGAAAGCATTAAAGGCGAGGAACGGACTAAACGCAAGTCACCATGGGCTCGTGGCAAATAGATCCGGTCAAACTCATTTGATGACCCTTTCTGCTGGGATGGCAAGTGTGATTGACAAAGCTCATAGCACTGACACAACATACTTCGACCTCTGCCTCGGTACCATTAACCCCCTAGAAGAATATAAACTGAACCTGGCCCACGTGAAATGGCTGAAAACGTGGCTAACTGGTCTCAAAACGCAACTGCAAACGGGGGATTGTTTGCAAAGGGGGCCGCAGGGACCGGCTCTTGGCACTTAACAGCTTCTCAGGGACTGGAAGAAAACAAAATCACTACTGGGGAATGGAGCAGCCCCGGACCTGGGGGGTGGGGAGGGGCGCGGAGAAGAGGTCACTGGTACAGAGCCAGCGGGATGCTGGGGAAACGGGCACAAGCAGACACGGTGTGTTTGAATCCAGCTACACGTAAACGCGGGTCCCTGGCGGGACGAGAGCCGGCCGCACTTCCCGGCTGGGGGCTCTGCCCGGGGACGCAGGGACTCTCAGCGGGGGGGGATAATCAGCGGAACAGGAGCTCCCAGTGCAACGCTGGGGCCGAAAGGGCTGTGCAAACGGGGGGTCTCGCGGAGCAGCAGAGGGGATTTTCCCTCAGGATTTGGCCCTGGGGTGGTGATCCCGGGGCCGGCTCTGGTGCCTGCAGCTCCAGGAGGACGTTGAGCCACTGGAGGGGCCAGAGAAGAGCCCTGGGGAGGAAGAAAGGCTCAGAAACCTGCCCTCGAGTGAGAGACTCCAGGAGCTCCAGCTGGTCAGCTGAACCCAGGGCCGGCTCCGGGGCGACTGGGGCCCGGCCGGGAAGCACCTCCGTGGGGAGCAGATCGTTACCCCCGGCTCATCGCTCCCGCCAGGAAGGTCTGACGTGCCGCAGCGGCCGGACAATCCCGCCTGGAAAGAGGCTGCAAATATGGCCCAGGCAGAGCCGACGGGGATTCTCCAGCCTGGCAGCTCGGCCCAGCTGGGGGGTTCTCGGGTCGGGGCTCGGCCCGGCTGGGGGGTTCTCGGGTCGGGGGGTTCTTGGGTCGGCTGGGGGGTTCTCGGGGCGGGGGCCTCGGCCCGGCTGGGGGGTTCTCGGGTCGGGGCTCGGCCCGGCTGGGGGGCTCTCGGGTCGGGGGGTTCTCGGGTCGGGGCTCGGCCCGGCCGGGGGGCTCTCGGGTCGGGGCTCGGCCCGGCCGGGGGGCTCTCGGGTCGGGGCTCGGCCCGGCTGGGGGGCTCTCGGGTCGGGGCTCGGCCCAGAGTCTATGAAACACAGGGGGCCTCACGGACGGATGGGGTTGCCAGTGCAGGGACTGTGTGCGCCCCCACTGCCCTCTGCCAGGGCTCCCCGGTCTCCCAGCCAGAGCAGGATGGGCCCAGCAGGCCGATGCTGCGCTAACGCCACTGGCGGGTCTCCCATTTCCCCCTCACTGCCCCCCAGGCACGTGGCCGGGTTCAAACACTCACGTTACACTGAAACGCTGCCGAGTCCAGGGCAGGCCCCGGAAGAGCTAAGGGAAGGCTAATGGGGGAAGAGCCAGGACTCCTGGGTTCGATCCCTGGCTCTGTGCTTCGGTGCCCCCCCCCCCCCCCGGCACAGACAAGGGAAATGACTCTGCCGGGTGTCCAGGGGGGCGGGGAAGGAATCCCTCCCAAGCTACCCCCAGCCCCAGCAACTCAATGCCACCCATGGCCCCTGGGGGGCGCCGGCTCCCACCCAGCCCAGGGCAGGGTGCCAGTGGGACGGACACGGGACTAAACACTCACCATGTTTTCATCCTTTGTACAAATGGCCTTTTATTTTTTTTTCTGTTTTTTTCCCATTTTTATTAGAATTTTTTTTTTAATCTAAAATGAACAAAAAAGGCAAAAATTGGAAAAATAATTAAACCGAAGAAATAAAAATGTCAAGAGGAGACAGATCAGGAGGGGCCCCTCCCCAGAGAGAAATGGGGGTGCAGGAATAGCCCCCCCCAAAGAGACGGGGTGGGTGGGGAAACTGGTCCCTCAGGAGAGATGAAGTTGTGGGGTGACCCACAGGACACTGGGGTGTCTGACTGGGTTGGGGTCCCCCCCAATATGTGGGGGCAGATGCCCTGCCGCAGCCAGGCCGGGCCTGCAGGGGGGAGGGGTCCCCATATTAAATAAGAGGCAGGGGACTGAAGCCTGGAGCAATCAGCTGTCGATTTGGGGGCGCTGCAGAGGGGGAGGGGTAACACAGAGCGGGAGGGAGGTAACAGTCAGTTCAACCCAGAGCAGGGCTGGATTCGGGGCGGCCCCACGTTCGACACCCCAGGGAACGAGTGGGGCCGGGATCAGCTCCCCAAGTGCCCCCAAACCCCCCAGCAGGGAAGTCAGTCCGGGGGGGGGTCACAGGAAGTAGTCGGCAACGGGCTTCTTGGAGGGGATCCCCCGGGTCTCCTGGGGGGCAGCTTCAAAGATGATAAATTCCTTCTGCAGGTGCTCGTCCAGCTCCAGGATGGCAGCCACGTTCCCGCACCTAGTGTGTGTGTGTGTGTGTGTGGGGGGGGGGGGGTTACACATTGCTCAGCTGGTGCCCCTCACTCCCGACCCGCAGCCCCTGCCAGCCCTGCCCCCGCCAGCCCTGCCGGTGCCCCTCACTCCCGCCCCGCAGCCCCTGCCAGCCCAGCCCCCCCCAGCTCTGCCGGTGCCCCTCACTCCCGACCCGCAGCCCCTGCCAGCCCAGCCCCCCCCAGCCCTGCCGGTGCCCCTCACTCCCGACCCGCAGCCCCTGCCAGCCCTGCCCCCGCCAGCCCTGCCGGTGCCCCTCACTCCCGACCCGCAGCCCCTGCCAGCCCTGCCCCCGCCAGCCCTGCCGGTGCCCCTCACTCCCGACCCGCAGCCCCTGCCAGCCCTGCCCCCGCCAGCCCTGCCGGTGCCCCTCACTCCCGACCCGCAGCCCCTGCCAGCCCAGCCCCCCCCAGCCCTGCCGGTGCCCCTCACTCCCGCCCCGCAGCCCCTGCCAGCCCTGCCCCCACCAGCCCTGCCGGTGCCCCTCACTCCCGCCCCGCAGCCCCGCCCTGCCCCCCCCAGCTCTGCCGGTGCCCCTCACTCCCGACCCGCAGCCCCTGCCAGCCCAGCCCTGCCCCCCCCAGCTCTGCCAGTGCCCCTCACTCCCGCCCCGCAGCCCCTGCCAGCCCTGCCCCCCCAGCCCTGCCGGTGCCCCTCACTCCCGACCCGCAGCCCCTGCCAGCCCTGCCCCCCCAGCCCTGCCCGTGCCCCTCACTCCCGACCCGCAGCCCCTGCCAGCCCTGCCCCCCCCCAGCCCTGCCGGTGCCCCTCACGCCCGCCCCGCAGCCCCTGCCAGCCCAGCCCCCCCGAGCCCTGCCAGTGCCCCTCACTCCCGACCCGCAGCCCCTGCCCCCGCCAGCCCTGCCGGTGCCCCTCACTCCCGACCCGCAGCCCCTGCCAGCCCTGCTCTGACGGTGCCCCTCACTACCGAGCCGCAGGTCCTGCCAGCCCAGGCCTGCCGGTGCGCCTCACTCCCGACCCGCAGCCCCTGCCAGCCCTTCCCCCCCAGCTCTGCCGGTGCCCCTCACTCCCGACCCGCAGCCCCTGCCAGCCCTGCCCCCCCAGCCCTGCCGGTGCCCCTCACTCCCGACCCGCAGCCCCTGCCAGCCCTGCCCCCCCCCGCCCTGCCGGTGCCCCTCTCTCCCGACCCGCAGCCCCTGCCAGCCCAGCCCTGCCGGTGCCCCTCACTCCCGACCCGCAGCCCCTGCCAGCCCTGCCCCCCCAGCCCTGCCGGTGCCCCTCACTCCCAAACCACATCCCCTGCCAGCCCCGGCCCCGCCAGCCCTGCCGGTGCCCCTCACTCCCGACCCGCAGCCCCTGCCCCCCCACCCCCGGCGGTGCCCCTCACTCCCGACCCGCAGCCCCTGCCAGCCCTGTCCCCCCAGCCCTGCCGGTGCCCCTCACTCCCGACCCGCAGCCCCTGCCAGCCCTGCACCCCCCGCCCTGCCGGTGCCCCTCACTCCCGACCCGCAGCCCCTGCCAGCCCAGCCCCCCCAGCCCTGCCGGTGCCCCTCACTCCCGACCCGCAGGCCCTGCCAGCCCTGCCCCCCCCAGCCCTGCCGGTGTCCCTCACTCCCAACCCGCAGCCCCTGCCAGCCCATCCCCCCCCCGCCCTGCAGCCCCCGTGCGCTCACCGGTAGCAGTAGTTGGGGGCCGACCAGACCGTGAGCACGGTCTCGTTGAAGTGCCACTTGTACCCCTCCATGACCAGCTGGTGGGCGCGGCAGATCATGTCGATGTCGTTGGAGGCGTTGAACTGGGCAACCACGTCGCTGCCGAAGAGGTAGCCGGCGCCCCGCGGGCTCACGCCCCAGCCCGTCGTGTCTGGGGGGGCGGGGGGCAGCGGGGTGAGAGGCCAGCCCTGCCCCGCCCCCACCCCTCAGCACATCCCTGGACCCGCCCGCTCTCCCGCCATGCAGCCCATCCCCCGCCTCCTGCCCCCCATACCTTCGGGGTCAGACCAGAGCAGGTCACACATGGGCCCGTCGTGCGGCACCTCCTGCTTGCGATCGATCGTGCGGATCTGATCCAGCGTCTGGATGGACGGGGAGAGGCCCCCGTGGACGCAGAAGATCTGCAGGGTTGGGGGGAGAGGTTAGGAACCCAGGAGTCCTGGCCGCAGCCCCCGCCCCCCGGCCCGGCCCGGCGCACCTTGCCGTCGATGATGGCCGACAGGCTGAGGTAGTCGAAGATCTCGGTGCAGTAGCGCCACACGGTGACGGAGCCGTACTTGCGCAGACACTCGTCGTAGAAGCCGTACACCTGCGTGATCTGCCGGCTCTCGTGGTTGCCCCGGATCAGTGTGATGCGGTCGGGGTAGCGCACCTGGGGCAGGGGAGGAGTTAGCAGGGGCCCAGAGACCTGGCTAGTGGGGGCTGGGCAGTGGCAGAGGGGCTCATGGGGCGGCTGGGGGGGGGTCTCACCTTGAGCGCCAGCAGCAGCAGGAAGGTCTCCACGCTGTAGAAGCCCCGGTCCACGAAGTCACCCATAAAGAGGTAATTGGTCTCTGGGACGTCACCTCCGACCTGCGGGGGGAGAGGGGCTGACGGGAGAGGGAGGGGGCAGCGGGGGGGCGGGCGACAGGCAGCGGGGGGGCAGGGGGATGGGACAGGAAGGGGGCAGCATGGGACGGGGGGGCAGGGCGCGCGACGGGACAGGAAGGGGGCAGCACAGGGGGGGCAGGGGGATGGGACAGGAAGGGGGCAGCGTGGGGGGCAGCGCGGGGGGAGGAGCGGGGGGACGGGACAGGAAGGGGGCAGCGCGGGGGGGGTTTCAGCGCGGGGGGCGGGGGGCAGCGCGGGGGGGGTTTCAGCGCGGGGGGCGGGGGGCAGCGCGGGGGGGGTTTCAGCGCGGGGGGGGGCAGGAAGGGGGGGCAGGAAGGGGGCAGGAAGGGGGGGTTTCGGGGCGGGGGGGTTTCAGCGCGGGGGGGGCAGGAAGGGGGCAGCGCGGGGGGGGTTTCGGGGCGGGGGGGTTTCAGGGCGGGGGGCGGGGGGACGCGCGGGGGGGGCAGGAAGGGGGCAGCGCGGGGGGGGTTTCAGTGCGGGGGGGCGGGGGGCAGCGCGGGGGGCCGGGACAGGAAGGGGGCAGCGTGGGGGGGTTTTCAGCGCGGGGGGCAGCGCGGGGGGGTTTCAGCGCGGGGGTCACCGCGGGGAGGGGCGGGAGGATGGGTCAGGAAGGGGGCAGCGGGGGGGGGGGTTGCGGGGGGGGGGGGGGTCGGCGCGGGGGGGGCAGGTAGGGGGCAGCGCGGGGGGGGTTTCAGCGCGGGGGGGGCAGGAAGGGGGGGCAGGAACGGGGGGGTTTCGGGGCGGGGGGGTTTCAGCGCGGGGGGGGGCAGGAAGGGGGGGGCAGGAAGGGGGCAGCGCGGGGGGGGTTTCGGGGCGGGGGGGTTTCAGGGCGGGGGGCGGGGGGCAGCGCGGGGGGGGCAGCGCGGGGGGGCAGGAAGGGGGCAGCGCGGGGGGGTTTCGGGGCGGGGGGGTTTCAGGGCGGGGGGCGGGGGGCAGCGCGGGGGGGCAGGAAGGGGGCAGCGCGGGGGGGGTTTCGGGGCGGGGGGGGGTCTCCACTCACCCTGAACAGCTCCTTGAGGTCGTAGAACTGGCCGTGGATGTCCCCGCAGACCTGGGGGCAGGGAGAGGTTAGGGGGGGAGGGGGGCGGAGACCCCGGGACCCGCCCCCCCCCGAGCCCCACTCACCGTCACGGGGGAGTCCACGCGCTGCACGTTGCTCTCCTCCACCAGGATCTCCCTGCGCGGAGGGGGAGACGCGTCAGGACCGGGCGGCCCCGGGACCCCCCCCCCCGCCCGGCCCCCCCCCCGAGCGGCGCTCACCGGGCCCGGGCGCACAGCGCCTTCACCTCGCTCTCCTTGATGAGCTCGCAGCGCCGCAGCTGCTCGATCTGCCGGTCCAGGTCGCTGATCTCGGCCATGGCTGCGGGGCACAGCGGGGGGGGGGTCAGCGGGGGGGCCACGCGCCGCGCCCCCCCCCAGCGCCCCCCCGCCCCGCCCCGCTCCCCTCCCCCCACCGCGCTCCTGCCCCCCGCACCTGGGGCTCCGTCCCCGGCTCCGAGCGCGGCTCGCCCCGCCCCGCCCCCTCCCGGCGGCAGCGTCACTTCCCCGCCGGAAAGCGAGAGCCGGGGGCTGGATAGGAAGTGACGTCACAAGCCAGGGTAACGAGAGGGACCGGAAACTGCACTAGCCGGAAATGACGGACGAAAGAACAATAGCGGCTCGCGGAGCGGCGGGAAATGACATCACCGAGGAGGGCCGGCACCGGGAAGGGCAGCCGGAAATTACGTCATCACTCCCGTCCCTTCCGCTAAGCCCCCCTGGCAACGCCGCGCCCCGCCCCCCCGCGGGGAGCTCCCGGTGCCTCAGTTTCCCCGCCCGCCTCGGGGGGGTGGGGGCTGCGGGGCCTGGCCCAGCTCCGTCATCGCGCAGAACCGAACCCCGGCCCAGGCCCCGCCCCCACTGACGTTCCTGTTCACGGAGTCCCGCCCCTGGCCCCGCCCCCTGGCAGGGCCCGGCGCTATCCGGGCCCGGGGCCGCTCAGCCAGCGCTGCCCCCCCCGCCCCCGAGTCCCCGCGCAGCGCCCGGGCAGGGCCCCCTGCCCCCCCCTCCCGGGGCCTGGGCCCCGCCCCTTCCTCCCCCTGCTCCCCGCCCCGCCCCCCCACTGAGCCCCCAGCCCCCCCTCCCGGGGCCTGGGCCCCGCCCCTTCCTCCCCCTACCCCCAGCCCCCCCTCCCAGGGCCTGCTCCCTGCCCTGCCCCGGGCCCCCACTGACCCCCCTCCCTTCCTGGGGCCTGGGCCCTGCCCCTTCCTCCCCCTGCTCCCCGCCCGCCCCCCCACTGAGCCCCCTGGCCCCCCTCCCAGAGCCTGGGCCCCGCCCCTTCCCCCCCGCCGAGCCCCCCCCTTCCCGGGGCCTGGGCCCCGCCCCTTCCTCCCCCTACCCCCAGCCCCCCCCTCCCAGGGCCTGCTCTGCCCCGGGCCCCCACTGACCCCCCTCCCTTCCTGGGGCCTGGGCCCCGCCCCTTCCTCCCCCTGCTCCCCGCCCGCCCCCCCACTGAGCCCCCTGGCCCCCCTCCCAGGGCCTGGGCCCCGCCCCTTCCCCCCCGCCGAGCCCCCCCCTTCCCGGGGCCTGGGCCCCGCCCCTTCCTCCCCCTGCTCCCCGCCCGCCCCCCCACTGAGCCCCCTGCCCCCCCTCCCAGGGCCTGGGCCCCGCCCCTTCCCCTCCACCGAGCCCCCCCCTTCCTGGGGCCTGGGCCCCGCCCCTTCCTCCCCCCTCCCAGGGCCTGGGCCCCGCCCCTTCCTCCCCCTGCTCCCCGCCCCGCCCCCCCACTGAGCCCCCTGCCCTCCCTCCCAGGGCCTGGGCCCCGCCCCTTCCTCCCCCCCGAGCCCCCCCTTCCCAGGGCCTGGGCCCCGCCCCTTCCCCCCCACTGAGCCCCCCCCTTCCCGGGGCCTGGGCCCCGCCCCTTCCTCCCCCTGCTCCCCCCTCCCAGGGCCTGGGCCCCGCCCCTTCCTCCCCCTGCTCCCCGCCCCGCCCCCCCCCTGAGCCCCCAGCCCCCCCCCAGGGCCTGCTCCCCGCCCCGCCCTAGGGCCCCTGCTCCCTGCCCTGGGCCCCCACCTCGGGCTCCTCCGAACACACCCAGCCCCCAGGGCCTGGTGCCAGCCCGCTGCTCTTCTCCGGACCCTCCTGCCGTGCGGCGCCCAGAGCTGGACACAACCCTGCAGCCGAGGCCTGGCCAGCGCGGAGCAATCGCTGCTCGGGTCTGGTTCCCGACACCCGTTAGCGCAGCCCAGAATCACGTTGGCTTTTGTTGCAACAGCGTCACACCGTTGCCTCATATTTCGCTTGTGGGCCCCGAGATCCCTTCTGCCGAGCTCCTGCCTGGCCAGTGTCTGCCCAGCCTGTGCGGTGCCACTGATTGTCCCTGCCTACGTGCAGCACTTGGCATTTGTCTTTGTTCAACTTCCTCCTGTGGCCTCAGACCATTTCTCCAATTTGTGCAGCTCAGTTTGAATTAAGACCCTGTCCTCCGAAGCAGTTGTAACCCCCCCCCCCTCCAGTCTGGTATCATCTGCAGACCTAATAAGCTCCTTTCGATGCCAGTCTGTAAGTCGCTGATGAAGATATTGAGCAGAGCCGGTCCCAAAGCAGAGCCCTGCAGAACCCCACTCGTTCTACCTTTCCAGCAGGCTTGGGACCCATTGAGACCGACTGTCTGAGCACGGTTCTCCAGCCAGCTAGGCCCCCAGGAGCCCCTAGGTTCACTGGGGCACTTCACGGAGAAGGCGGAAGGGAGGCCTAGCAGAGTGAGGGGAAGGGGCAGGTTTAGAAGAGAAAATAAAAAAAGACCAAGTTAAAAATCACTGGTGAGCTGCCTGCAAGTCCCCAGGGCCTGACGACAGGCGTCCGAGAATATCCAGGCGCTACCAGAGGAGGTGGCTGAGCCTCCAGCGCTTAGCTCTGGGAGACGGGGGAGATTGCGGAAGCCTGGAACAGGGCAAACATGGTGCCCAGCTCTGGAAAGGGAAATAAAAACAGCCCAGGAAACTACAGCCCAGGGCGTGTAACTCCTGTGCCAGGGACGCTACTGGAGCCAGCCATGAAGAGAACCAGCTGCAGAGCCGTGGGAGGGTGACAGGGAATGGCCGGCATGGACGGGTAAAGCCCAAATCACGTCACACCCAGCGGCCAGGTCGCTTCGCTAGGCTACCGAGCCTTGTGGCTACGGGACGGCGCTGGAGGCGGGATACCCAGGCGCGCGCCGGAGGCGGGATACCCAGGCGCGCGCCGGAGGCGGGATACCCAGACGCGCGGTGGAGGCGGGATACCCAGACGCGCGGTGGAGGCGGGATACCCACGCGTGCCAGAGGCGGGATACCCAGGCGCGCGCTGGAGGCGGGATACCCAGGCGCGCGCCGTGGAGGCGGGATACCCAGACGCGCGCCGTGGAGGCGGGATACCCAGACGCGCGGTGGAGGCGGGATACCCAGACGCGCGCCGTGGAGGCGGGATACCCAGGCGCGCGCGGTGGAGGCGGGATACCCAGGCGCGCGCCGTGGAGGCGGGATACCCACGCGCGCCGTGGAGGCGGGATACCCACGCGCGCCGTGGAGGCGGGATACCCAGGCGCGCGCCGGAGGCGGGATACCCACGCGCGCCGTGGAGGCGGGATACCCAGACGCGCCGTGGAGGCGGGATACCCAGGCGCGCCGGAGGCGGGATACCCAGACGCACGGTGGAGGCGGGATACCCAGGCGCGCGGTGGAGGCGGGATACCCAGACGCGCCGTGGAGGCGGGATACCCAGACGCGCCGTGGAGGCGGGATACCCAGGCGCGCCGGAGGCGGGATACCCAGACGCACGGTGGAGGCGGGATACCCAGGCGCGCGGTGGAGGCGGGATACCCAGGCGCGCCGGAGGCGGGATACCCAGGCGCGCGCCGTGGAGGCGGGATACCCACGCGCGCCGTGGAGGCGGGATACCCAGGCTTTAGTAAGGGTTTGATACGGTTTCTCTTCGAAACCTCCCCCCTTCCCATTAGCAGTCGCTATGCTGAACTCCTCCCCACTGCTCGTGTTCATGGGTCTGGGCAGCAGGAGGGGGTGCGGGGCAGGGTGCAGGATGGGGTCAGGGTGCTGGCTCTGGGAAGGAGGTTGGGTGCAGGAGGGGGCTCAGGATTGGGGTTCAGGGGGTGTGTGGGTGCGGGAGGGGGCTCAGGGTTGGGGTGCAGGAGGGGGGTGGGGTGCGGGAGGGGGCTCAGGGCTGGGGTTCAGGAGGGGGTTGGGGTGTGGGAGGGGGCTCAGGGCTGGGGTTCAGGAGGGGGTTGGGGTGCAGGAGGGGGCTCAGGGTTGGGTGTGGGAGGGGGCTCAGGGCTGGGGTTCAGGGGGTTGGGTGCGGGAGGGGGCTCAGGGCTGGGGTTCAGGAGGGGGTTGGGTGTGGGAGGGGGCTCAGGGCTGGGGTGCAGGAGGGGGCTCAGGGTTGGGGGGCAGGAGGGGGGTTGGGTGCGGGAGGGGGCTCAGGGCTGGGGTGTGGGAGGGGGCTCAGGGCTGGGGTTCAGGGGGGTTGGGTGCGGGAGGGGGCTCAGGGCTGGGGTTCAGGAGGGGGTGGGGAGTGGGAGGGGGCTCTGGGCTGGGGAGCAGGAGGGGGCTCAGGGTTGGGGTGCAGGAGGGGGTTGGGGTGTGGGAGGGGGCTCAGGGCTGGGGTTCAGGAGTGGGGTGGGGTGCGGGAGGGGGCTCAGGGGTGGGGTTAAGGTGGGTTGTGAGCGGGAGGGGGCTCAGGGCTGGGGTTCAGGGGGGGTTCGGTGCGGGAGGGGGCTCAGGGTTGGGGTGTGGGAGGGGGCTCAGGGCTGGGGTTCAGGAGGGGTGGGTGAGGGAGGGGGCTCAGGGCTGGGGTTCAGGAGGGGGGTGGGTGTGGGAGGGGGCTCAGGGCTGGGGTGCAGGAGGGGGCTCAGGGTTGGGGTGCAGGAGGGGGGTTGGGTGCGGGAGGGGGCTCAGGGTTGGGGTGCAGGAGGGGGCTCAGGGTTGGGGTTCAGGAGGGGGTTGGGTGCGGGAGGGGGCTCAGGGTTGGGGTTCAGGAGGGGGTTGGGTGTGGGAGGGGGCTCAGGGCTGGGGTGCAGGAGGGGGCTCAGGGTTGGGGGGCAGGAGGGGGGTTGGGTGCGGGAGGGGGCTCAGGGCTGGGGTTCAGGGGGGGTTGGGTGCGGGAGGGGGCTCAGGGTTGGGGTTCAGGAGGGGGTTGGGTGTGGGAGGGGGCTCAGGGTTGGGGTTCAGGAGGGGTTGGGTGCAGGAGGGGGCTCAGGGTTGGGGTTCAGGAGGGGGTTGGGTGCGGGAGGGGGCTCAGGGTTGGGGTTCAGGAGGGGTTGGGTGCGGGAGGGGGCTCAGGGTTGGGGTTCAGGAGGGGTTTGGGGTGCAGGCTCTGGCCGGGCAGCTCTTTCCTCAGGCAGCCCCCTGTTGGCGGCGCCGTGGGGCTAATCCAGGCTCCCTCCCTGCCCTGGCTCCACACGGCTCCCACAAGCGGCCGCCATTTCCGGCCCCTTGACAGCTGGGTCGGGGTCCCCATGCGCTGCCCCCACCCACAGGCACTGGCCCCACTGCTCCCATTGGTCACAGTTCCCAGCCAACGGGAGCTGTGGAGCCGGCACTGGGGGTGGGGCAGCGCATGGAGACCCCTGCCCCCCCCAGGAGCCGTGGGGGGCTGGGGTAGGCAGGGAGTCTGTCTTAGCCCCACTGATTGGACTTACCAGCCCAGAGCCGCCCCCGCCCCGTTTCTGATCGGCATTTCGGTCAAATGGCAACCTGGGCTCAGG
The DNA here is from genome assembly GCF_020497125.1 of Mauremys mutica. Lineage (NCBI taxonomy): Eukaryota > Metazoa > Chordata > Testudines > Geoemydidae > Mauremys > Mauremys mutica. The sequence goes on from NC_059075.1 coordinate 157,511,156, forward strand.
GTGTCTGTGGGTTCGGCCTGGGGCCCGGCACCGCCACTGTGTGTGTGGGGGGGTCGCAGCAGGGCCGGGGGGCAGCCCCAGATTCGGGGGGTGTGGGGGGGGGGGTCGCAGCAGGGCCGGGGGGGCCCGGCCCCAGCTCAGGGGCGGTGTGGGGGGGTCGCAGGAGGGCCGGGGGGGTCCGGCCCCAGCTCGGTGGGGGTGGGAGGGCAATGGGGGCCCGGCCCCAGCTCCAGGCGCGGGGGTGGGTGCAGGGCCCACCCACACTTGTCACCTCGGAGCCTCTGCAATTAGATGTTGAGCTGGGGGCGCACCTGCGATCCCCCCCCCCATCATGGGCTCCCCCCATAGCCATCTGCAGCAGGGGTGTCCCCCCTCCCCCCATGGAAGCTCACAGCCAGGGGCTCTGTTTAAATAGTTTCCTCTTTATTGTAGGATCGGGGGGTCACCCCTGCCCCCACCCCGGGGTGGGGGCCAGCAGCTCGGTCGGGGGCTGCACGCCTGGAGTGTCGTCTGTCACCAGAAGGGGGAGCGCAAGCGGAGACACGCACAGCACGGGAAGGGGGGCCCGGACTCCTGGGTTCTTCACGCTCTTCTGCAGGCCAGGAGCCGCAGGCCGGGGCAGGCAGCGGGGGTGGGGCTGGCGGGGGGGACCCCCCGTTTAGTAGGCGTGGTTGGAGACGAAGAGGGACTCGCTGGCAGCGGCTCCGCCCTGGCCACTTGGGGTGTATTTCCCCTGGCAGGCGAGGCTGTTAGCCTGGGGGGGGGGGGGGAGAGATCAGTACCACACGCCCTGCCCCTGTGCCGGATCCAGCCCCCCCCCCCAGCCCCCCCCACCCCCTGCCCCTGTGCCGGATCCAGCCCCCCCCTCTGAGCCCCCCAACCCCCTGCCCCTGTGCCGGATCCAGCCCCCCCCCGAGCCCCCCAACCCCCTGCCCCTGCGCCGGCCAGCCCCCCATGCCAGATCCAGCCCCCCCCCCGAGCCCCCCAACCCCCTGCCCCTGTGCCGGATCCAGCCCCCCCCCTTCCGAGCCCCCCCAACCCCCTGCCCCTGTGCCGGATCCAGCCCCCCCCTTCCGAGCCCCCCCACCCCCTGCCCCTGTGCCGGATCCAGCCCCCGCCCCCCTTCCGAGCCCCCCAACCCCCTGCCCCTGTGCCGGATCCAGCCCCCCCCCCTTCCGAGCCCCCCCACCCCCTGCGCCGGATCCAGCCCCCCCCCCGTCCGAGCCCCCCCCGCCCCTGTGCCGGATGCAGCCCCCCCCTTGCGAGCCCCCCCCCTGCCCCTGCGCCGGATCCAGCGCCCCCCCTTCCGAGCCCCCCCAACCCCCTGCCCCTGTGCCGGATCCAGCCCCCCCCCCTTCCGAGTCCCCCACCCCCCTGCCCCTGTGCCAGATCCAGCCCCCCCCTTCCGAGCCCCCCAACCCCCTGCCCCTGTGCCGGCCAGCCCCCCTTCCGAGCCCCCCAACCCCCTGCGCCGGCCAGCCCCCCCTGCTGGATCCAGCCCCCCATTCCCTGAGCCCCGCACTAGGCCGGGGACGTACCAGGGCCCGTTTGACGTACTCCTCCTGGGCGGCCTTGGCGTTCTCCTTCTTGCCAGCCCAGGCCCTGAGGGCGGAGGCCTGCAGGGCGCGGCCGTAGGAGAAGGTGAGGGCCCAGGGCTTGTGCAGGGGGCACTTGTTGATGGCGTTGAGGTTCAGCGAAGCCTCCTCCTCGCTCTGCCCGCCGGACAGGAAGGTGATGCCTGGGGGGGGAGCGGGGTGTCAGAAGGGGGCAGCTGGGCCCCCCCCCGCGACCTCCTGAGCCACCTCTGGGCCCGAGGGGACCCACCGACCCCCCCCCGCGACCTCCTGAGCCACCTCTGGGCCCGAGGGGACCCGCCGACCCCCCCCCCCAGTGGCTCTGGCTGAATCTGACCCCCCCCCCCACTCACGTCCTTTTCCTTCCCCAGGCCGAGGCTGCGGTGAGTTTGCCAGGGCTCTGGGGCGGCCGGGGCGGGGCCCCCAGGGAACGGGCTCACCCGCCAGCTGCAGCCCCAGCCACTGACACCCTCTTGGCCCCCCTGGGCAGCGGCCCCGGCAGGGAGGCGCCCCAGGGAGCCCGGGGCTCCGGCCGGGGGGGGGGGGGGGACGACTCACCGGGCACCGCGGGCGGCACGGTGCGGCGCAGGGCGGTGACGGTCGCCATGGCGATCTCCTCAGCGCTGTATTTCTTGGGGCAGGCGTGGCCGGGCGTCACCATGTTGGGTTTCAGCAGCGTCCCCTCCAGGTAGACGTGGTGGTCGCTCAGCGCCTTGTACACGGCCGCCAGCACCTGGGGGCGGGGCCAGAGATGGGGTGGGGCCAGCCAGGGGAGGCTCCGCCCCTCCAGCACACCTGCCCCCACCGAACCCCCCCAGCCCCGCCCCGGAGCCCCTCTCACCTTCTCGGTGACGTACTGGCAGCGCTTCAGGTCATGGTCCCCATCGGGCAGGATTTCCGGCTCCACAATGGGCACGATCCCGTTCTGGGGGGGCAGACACAGGGGGTGGGGTCAGAGACCCCCAGACAGCAGCTCCCCCCCCCCCCCCCCGGTGGGGAGCCGGGCCTGCAGCACCCACCTGCTGGCAGATGCTGGCGTAGCGCGCCAGGACGTTGGCGTTCTCCAGGATGGCCAGGGGGGAGGGCGTGTGCTCCGAGATCTTCAGCACGCTGCGCCACTTGGCGAAGTCGGCCCCGTCCTTCTTGTACTGGGCACAGCGCTCGGCCAGGCCGTCCAGCCCTGGGGGGGGGACAGAGCGTGAGCCGGGGGCTGGGGCCGGCCCCCGCCCCCAGCGGGCACAGCCCACGTCACTCACCCTGCGTGGTGGTCTCCCCGTTCGTCCCGGCCAGGGGCACGACGCCTTTGTCCACCTGCAGGGCAGAGGGGCGGGTCCATTCAGTCCCCTCCAGCCCAGATACCCCCAACCCAGCCCCTCCCTCCGCAGCGGCATCAGACTCAGCCTCCTCCCCCGGTCCCACCCCTCCCCGCCACTCAGCCTCTCCCCTGCCGTCCCGCCGGCCCCCCCCCCGCCCGCTCTCACCTTGATGCCCACCACGCCGCCCTTCTCCTTGATGACCGTGGTGAAGGGGTGGCCGTCGTCGGCCTTCTGGTACATGGTCTCATGGAAGAGGATGACGCCCCCGATGCAGGGATTGACCCGCTGGTCGGCCGTGAACAGCAGCTGGCGATAGAAGCGCCGGTTCTCCTCCGTGTTCTCCGCGCCGATGGAGCTCAGCCGCTTGGCGATGCTGCCTGGGGGCCGGGGGGGTGTCAGCTGGGGCCCCTCCCTCCCGAGCCCTAACTCCCTCCCGCCAGCCCTGCCAGTGCCCCTCACTCCCGACCCGCAGCCCCTGCCAGCCCAGCCCTGCCCCCCCAGCTCTGCCGGTGCCCCTCACTCCCGACCTGCAGCCCCTGCCAGCCCAGCCCCCCCCAGCTCTGCCAGTGCCCCTCACTGCCGACCCGCAGCCCCTGCTAGCCCAGCCCTGCTCCCCCCCAGCTCTGCCGGTGCCCCTCACTCCCGACCCGCAGCCCCTGCTAGCCCAGCCCTGCTCCCCCCCAGCTCTGCCGGTTGCCCTCACTCCCGACCCGCAGCCCCTGCTAGCCCAGCCCTGCTCCCCCCCAGCTCTGCCGGTGCCCCTCACTCCTGACCCGCAGCCCCTGCCAGCCCAGCCCCCCCCAGCTCTGCCGGTGCCCCTCACTGCCGGCCCCCAGCCCCTGCCAGCCCAGCCCTGCCACCCCCAGCCCTGCCTGTGCCCCTCGCTCCTTCTCCGCAGCCCCCTTACCGGTGGACTCATCGGCGGCGAGGATGCCCTTGCCAGGGGCCACGATGCGGTGGGCGATGTCCGAAAGCTCCTTCTTCTGCTCCGGGGTGAGGGCCGGGTACTGGTGAGGCATCGTGACTGACTGCGGGGAGAGACGGGCCGCGAAGGGTTAACCCCGCCCAGACAGACGGACGTGCCGGCCTGGGGCTCCGGCATGGCAGCCCTGCCACGCTGGGGGAGAGAGGGGACCCAGGCGTCCGAGTAGGGCTCCCCCCATGCTCCGAGCCCCTGGGGGAGGGACCCAGGCCCTGCAGTTCACAGCCTCCGGGGAGCAGTGGGGGGGAAGTGGGACCCAGGCGCCCGGGGGGGGGACCCGGGTCAGCAGCGAGGCACTGCTGGCTCCTAGGGGGCGCCCCCGCGCGCATTCCAGAGATGCCGCAAACAACCTTGTGGCTCTGACCTTGGGGGGGGGGGGGCATCGCCCGGGCCCCAGAACCCGGCAGCGGGGGGGGGGGGGCGATTGAGCCCAAGGTCACTTCGAGAGCAGGTTCCCCTCGCGGGGTGTCGGGGATCCAGCCCCCCCCGTCCAGCTCACCCAGAGGCAGCAGCATGGAAATGAGGGGGGTGCAGCTGGCTCTGGGGGGAGGCGCCTCAGGCCCCAGGGCGAGGGTTGTTCCGCTCGTGGGACCCAGGGTCCCCTTCTTCACCCACGTGGGGGGTCAGCCCCCACTCCCCCCCCCCCGGGGAATCCCTGCCCCGATACCTGCCTCACCCAGAGCTCCCCTCCCGTCTCTCTGTGCCCGCAGGCGGCTCCCCGCCCCCCGGGCGCCTCCCGTCTCCCCCTCCAGCGCCCCCCCCGGCAACTCCCCGTCCCCCACCCTGCACCCCCCCCGGCGGCTCCCCGCCTCCTCCACTCTGCACCCCCGCCCCCTCCAGCGCCCCCCCCGGCGGCTCCCCGCCCACCACTCTGCCCCCCCCGGGGCTCCCCACCCCCCCGGCAAATCCCCGTCCCCCCACCCTGCGCCCCTCCCGGCGGCTCCCCGCCCCCCACTCTGCACCCCCAGGGGGCTCCCCGCCTCCCCCACTCTGCACCGGGGGCTCCCCGCCTCCCCCACTCTGCACCCCCGCCCCCTCCAGCGCCCCCCCCCGGCGGCTCCCCGCCCCCCACTCTGCACCCCCGGTTCCTCCCAGCCCCGCTCACCTCTCGCGGCGCGGGCAGGGTGTGACTGGGGGCGGCTTCGAACGCTCACAGTCTCCGAGTTCCGAAATGGAACGTCATAGAACCGCGGGCGGAAACGGGGAAGGGGCGGGGCCAGGATCTTAAAGGGCCACAGCCTCCTAAATACGGGGTGCGGGGGGGTCAGGAGACACCCTCGGCTCCCCTAAACTGCCCCCTGCCCCAGCACCCCATCTCCCCTCCCCATCTCCCCTACCCCAAGCACCCTCTCTGCCCCGCCCCCCCCCTCTGAAATCCCCATTGACTCACCCCGGGGGGGGGGGTGTGTCTGGGGAAATTTCCCCCAGGGAAAATGCTGATTCACCCCCCACTCATCCTGCCCCGCCCGGGGAAAGGGGGACACCGAGGGGGGGCCGGGTGGGAGGATGCAGTGCATTCTGGGAGGGGGGCAGGGCCTATGGGGGAACAGTGCATTTGTGGGGTAAAGGGGTCCGGGGGAATGCGGCAGATTTGGGGGTGTGGAAGCCAAAGCACAGTCCCTGCAGCCCCCCCAAATCCCTACTCCCAATGCTCCCCCAATTCCCTCCTTCCCACAGACACCCCCAGCCACTCCCCCAAATCCCCCCTCAAAATCTCTGCCCCAGCTGGGGTGTGGGGTTTTCCGCACCCCCGTCTGGTCTGGGGGTTACTCAGGAGGCTCTGAGGGGGGATCACTGGGTACCCTCCTCCCTGCCAGGCACGCCCCTGCCCTGCCTCGACCCCCCATTTCTGCTTTCAGCTCTGACCTTTCTCCAGACACCAGATCCCCTCCTCCCCCCCCCCCACTCATGTGTCCCCTCTGAAGGGCAAGGAGCTATTTTTGGGTCCCCCGATGGGGGGGGAGTTAACCCTCCTGGTGCCAGGATGCCGCCTGGCTGTGGGGTCAGTAGTACGACCTGGGACCTGCCTGAGGCTTGAAACCCGAGGGCCAGGGGGGCTCCCCGTGCCCAGCTGGGCAGTACCAGGTCTGGGCAAAATCTGGGGGCTTGTGCACGGAGTGACCGGTGTCAATCTACGCGGGCAAAGCGGCAGCCCCCTCGTGACAAGCTCACTCTGGGTGCGGGGAGCCCCAACGCGGTGGGGGGACCCCTGGGCTGCTCCCCCAGGCCAAGAACCCACAACTGCAGCTGCAGGCCGGGGGGGAGGGGGGAGACAGGCCCTGAGTGGCTGGGGCACAAAGGAGCCAGTGGGGTGAGGAGAGCACAGGAATGTGGGGCGGGGAGACAGCCCAGGCCTGGGGGTGGGGGCTCCTTGGCCAAGGCTGGGACTCGGGGTGGGTATCAGGTGGCATCTGAGGAGGGGAGAGGAGGCTGCAGAAATGACAGATGATCCGACCTCAACCCTGACTGCAGCCCCTGCCAGCCCAGCCCTGCCCCCCAGCTCTGCCGGTGCCCCTCACTCCCGACCCGCAGCCCCTGCCAGCCCTGCCCCCCCCCGCTCTGCCGGTGCCCCTCACTCCCGACCCGCAGCCCCTGCCAGCCCAGCCCTGCCCCCCCCCCCAGCTCTGCCGGTGCCCCTCACTCCCGACCCACAGCCCCTGCCAGCCCTGCCCCCCCCGCTCTGCCGGTGCCCCTCACTCCCGACCCGCAGCCCCTGCCAGCCCAGCCCTGCCCCCCCCAGCTCTGCCGGTGCCCCTCACTCCCGACCCGCAGCCCCTGCCAGCCCAGCCCTGCCCCCCAGCTCTGCCGGTGCCCCTCACTCCCGACCCGCAGCCCCTGCCAGCCCAGCCCTGCCCCCCACAGCTCTGCCGGTGCCCCTCACTCCCGACCCGCAGCCCCTGCCAGCCAAGCCAGGGCTGGGGGAGGGGATTTCTCGGCTTCTGGTGATTACGGTGGAACTGCTCAGTCATCTGGGCGGGGGGGGGGGGGCCGGAGGGGGACTTGTGCTGCTCAGCACGTACCAGTGGGGGAGGGGGGCTGGGTGCCCAATCTGGGCCTCCCAAATCCCTTCCCCATCACCATGGCGAGCCCCCCCTCGCACAGCTCAGGGTGGCAGCCTGCAGCTGGGAGGCGGATTGGGACCTGATGCCCGGGAGCCCCCCCCCCCACCTGATCCCCCTGAGAGTCCCCCCCCCCCACATTCCACCCCGGGCACAGCTGCCGCCTTAGAAATGTCATTTCCACCCCCCCGTGACCGTCCCCCCATCCCGAGTCCCTCCCCCTCCCGCTATTACCCCCCCCCCGTGCTGCTCTGGCCCGTGTCCCTTACCCCGTCCCCCCACCCTCAGCCTCCCTACTGCATCCCCCTCCCCCCAACACCCCCCAGTGTCCAATCACCCCCAGCCCACCCCAGAGTCCCCAATAACCCCCCAGACACCCCCCAGTGCCCAATCACCCCGACACACACCCCCAGTGCCCCCAATAACCCCCCTGAAACCCCCCAATGCCCAATCACCCCCAGCCCACCCAAGTCCCCAATAACCCCCAGACACCCCCCAGTGCCCAATCACCCCGACACCCCCCCCAGTGCCCCCAATAACCCCCCTGAAACCCCCCAATGCCCAATCACCCCCAGCCCACCCCAGAGTCCCCAATAACCCCCAGACACCTCCCAGTGCCCAATCACCCCGACACCACCCAGTGCCCAATCACCCCCAGCCCACCCGAGTCCCCAATAACCCCCCAGACACCCCCCAGTGCCCAATCACCCCCCAGACACCTCCCAGTGCCCAATCACCCCGACACGCACCCCCCAGTGCCCAATCACCCCCAGCCCACCCGAGTCCCCAATCACCCCCCAGACACCCCCCAGTGCCCAATAACCCCCCAGACACCCCCCAGTACCCAATCACCCCGACACACACCCCCAGTGCCCCCATAACCCCCCTGAAACCCCCCAATGCCCAATCACCCCCAGCCCACCCAAGTCCCCAATAACCCCCAGACACCCCCCAGTGCCCAATCACCCCCAGCCCACCCGAGTCCCCAATAACTCCCTAGACACCCCCCAGTGCCCAATAACCCCCCAGACACCTCCCAGTGCCCAATCACCCCCAGCCCACCCCAGAGTCCCCAATAACCCCCCAGACACCCCCCAGTGCCCAATCACCCCGACACACACCCCCAGTGCCCCCAATAACCCCCCTGAAACCCCCCAATGCCCAATCACCCCCAGCCCACCCAAGTCCCCAATAACCCCCAGACACCCCCAGGGCCCAATCACCCCGACACCCCCCCCAGTGGCCCCAATTACCCCACTGAAACCCCCCCCTGCCCAATCACCCCCAGCCCACCCCAGAGTCCCCAATAACCCCCAGACACCTCCCAGTGCCCAATCACCCCGACACCACCCAGTGCCCAATCACCCCCAGCCCACCCGAGTCCCCAATAACCCCCCAGACACCCCCCAGTTCCCAATCACCCCCCCGACACCTCCCAGTGCCCAATCACCCCGACACGCACCCCCCAGTGCCCAATCACCCCCAGCCCACCCGAGTCCCCAATAACCCCCCAGACACCCCCAGTGCCCAATAACCCCCCAGACACCCCCCAGTACCCAAACACCCCCACACACACCCCCAGTGCCCCCATAACCCCCCTGAAACCCCCCAATGCCCAATCACCCCCAGCCCACCCAAGTCCCCAATAACCCCCAGACACCCCCCAGTGCCCAATCACCCCCAGCCCACCCGAGTCCCCAATAACTCCCTAGACACCCCCCAGTGCCCAATCACCCCCCAGACACCTCCCAGTGCCCAATCACCCCCAGCCCACCCCAGAGTCCCCAATAACCCCCCAGACACCTCCCAGTGCCCAATCACCCCCAGCCCACCCCAGAGTCCCCAATAACCCCCCAGACACCCCCCAGTGCCCAATCACCCCGACACCCCCCCCCAGTGCCCCCAATAACCCCCCTGAAACCTCCCAATGACCAATCACCCCCAGCCCACCCCAGAGTCCCCAATAACCCCCCAGACTCCACCAAGTGCCCAATCACCCCCAGCCCCCCCGAGTCCCCAATAACCCCCCAGACACCCCCCAGTGCCCAATAACCCCCCAGACACCCCCCAGTGCCCAATCACCCCCAGCCCACCCCAGAGTCCCCAATAACCCCCCAGACACCCCCCAGTGCCCAATCACCCCGACACCCCCCCCCAGTGCCCCCAATAACCCCCCTGAAACCTCCCAATGCCCAATCACCCCCAGCCCACCCCAGAGTCCCCAATAACCCCCCAGACACCCCCCAGTGCCCAATCACCCCCAGCCCACCCGAGTCCCCAATAACCCCCCAGTGCCCAATCACCCCCCAGACACCTCCCAGTGCCCAATCAGCCCGACACGCACCCCCCAGTGCCCAATCACCCCCAGCGATCCCTATTCCCAAATAACCTGCTATTCACCAGCCAGTGCCCAATAACCCCCACGACACCCCCCAGTGCCCAATCTCCCGGCACCCCCCAGCCCACCCCAGAGTCCCCAATCACCCCCCAGACACCCCCCAGTGCCCTATCACCCCAGCCCACCCCAGAGTCCCCAATAACCCTCCAGACACCCCCCAGTGCCCAATCACCCCCAGCCCACCCGAGTCCCCAATAACCCCCCAATCACCCCCCAGTGCCCAATCATCCCCAGCCCACCCGAGTCCCCAATAACCCCCCAGACACCCCCCAGTGCCCAATCACCTCCAGCCCACCCGAGTCCCCAATAACCCCCCAGACACCCCCCAGTGCCCAATCACCCCGACACCCCCCCTTGCCCCCAATAAACACCCAGAGACCCCCCAGTCCCCAATCACCCCCAGCCCAACCTAGTCCCCAATAACCCCCCTGACACCCCCCAGTGCCCAATCACCCCGACACCCCCCAGTGCCCCCAATAACCCCCCAGACACCCCCCAGTGCCCAATCACCCCCCGCCCACCCGAGTCCCCAATAACCCCCCAATCACCCCCCAGTGCCCAATCACCCCCCAGACACCCCCCAGTGCCCAATCACCCCCAGACACCCCCCAATGCCCAATCACCCCTAGCCCACCCGAGTCCCCAATAACCCCCCACACACCCCCCAGTGCCCAATCACCCCACAGACACCTCCCTGTGCCCAATCATCCCCAGCCCACCCGAGTCCCCAATAACCCCCCTGACACCCCCCAGTGCCCAATCACCCCCAGACACCCCCCAATGCCCAATCACCCCTAGCCCACCCGAGTCCCCAATAACCCCCCAATCACCCCCCAGTGCCCAATCACCCCCCAGCCTCTCCCCCAGTCCCTACCCGAACCAGTCCCCCCCCGACACCCCCGTGCTCCCCATCGCTCTCACCGGAAGCGGGAGGCTGGCAGGAGTCTCTGGTGGCCCACGGCAGCTCCAGGCGGTGCTGGGTGACTGGGGGGCCGAGGGGCCGTGGGGCTATAACAGGCGGGGGGGGCGGGGTAACCTTTTCCCTGACCCCTGGCCTTTTGCTGAGGCGGCTAAAAATACCCCAGCCCGGGAATGTGAAACCGCCGGGCGCTCGTAGCTGAGTCACGGGGGGACCCAGCAGCCAGCGCCCCCACCTCTTGCAGCCCCCGACACCCCCCCTCCCCTGCCAACACTGATCCCCCCGGCCCTGAACCCCTCAGCCCCCGCAGCCCCCAACGTCTGAGTCCTCTGCACCCCCAAACCCAGGCCCCCTGCTCCCTTTCCCAAGGGTTATTTCCCTCCTTTGGGGACAACTCCTGGTGCCCCCTGCTGGCCCCAGGGCTGGTCCCCCCCGCAGCGCCGGCTCCTGGGAAACTGATGGGTGGTTGGGCCCCCCCCAATAACAGCAGGAGCCACCTGGCAGGGGACTGGGACCCTGGAGACGTGGGGCCAATGATGAGGGGGATCACAAGGGGGAGAGGGAGCCAGTGGGGCTGGGAGTGAAGCCCCCCCTCCATGTCCCCCCAACCCCCACTCAGCCCCCTGCTCCCTTCCCCCCTATTGACCCCCGTCCTCTCCCCATGGCTGGGGGCAGAACTTGGGGTCACCCCCAGAACAAATGAGCCCCAGGGCAGGCCCCAGCTGGGTCTCCATGGAAACCTTCTAGACCCCAGCTGGCCCCCCCGGCTGGGATCCAGGTTACCCTGGTGACGCTCTAGACCCCAGCTGCCCCCCCCGCTGGGATCCAGGTTACCCTGGTGACGCTCTAGACCCCAGCTGCCCCCCCCGGTGGGATCCAGGTTACCCTGGGGACGCTCTAGACCCCAGCTGGCCCCTCCCTAGGCTGGGATCCAGGTTACCCTGGGGACGCTCTAGACCCCAGCTGGCCCCCCCCTAGGCTGGGATCCAGGTTACCCTGGTGACGCTCTAGACCCCAGCTGCCCCCCCCAGCTGGGATCCAGGTTACCCTGGTGACGCTCTAGACCTCAGCTGCCCCCGCCCCCGACTGGGATCCAGGTTACCCTGGTGACGCTCTAGACCCCAGCTGGCCCCCCCGGCTGGGATCCAGGTTACCCTGGTGACGCTCATGACCCCAGCTGCCCCCTCAGGCTGGGATCCAGGTTACCCTGGTGACGCTCTAGACCTCAGCTGCCCCCCCGGCTGGGATCCAGGTTACCCTGGTGACGCTCTAGACCCCAGCTGCCCCCCCGGCTGGGATCAAGTTTACCCTGGTGACGCTCTTGCCCCCCGCTGCCCCCCCCCCGGCTGGGATCCAGGTTACCCTGGTGACGCTCTAGACCTCAGCTGCCCCCCCCCCAGCTGGGATCCAGGTTACCCTGGTGACGCTCTAGACCTCAGCTGCCCCCGCCCCCGACTGGGATCCAGGTTACCCTGGGGACTCTCTAGACCCCAGCTGCTCCCCCGGCTGGGATCCAGGTTACCCTGGTGACGCTCTAGACCCCAGCTGGCCCCCCCGGCTGGGATCCAGGTTACCCTGGTGACGCTCTAGACCCCAGCTGCCCCCTCAGGCTGGGATCCAGGTTACCCTGGTGACGCTCTAGACCTCAGCTGGCCCCCCCGGCTGGGATCCAGGTTACCCTGGTGACGCTCTAGACCCCAGCTGCCCCCCCGCCTGGGATCCAGGTTACCCTGGTGACGCTCTAGACCCCAGCTGGCCCCCCCGGCTGGGATCCAGGTTACCCTGGTGACGCTCTAGACCCCAGCTGCCCCCCCCGGCTGGGATCCAGGTTACCCTGGTGACGCTCTAGACCCCAGCTGGCCCCCCCAGCTGGGATCCAGGTTACCCTGGTGACGCTCTAGACCCCAGCTGCCCCCCCCCGGCTGGGATCCAGGTTACCCTGGTGACGCTCTAGACCCCAGCTGCCCCCTCAGGCTGGGATCCAGGTTACCCTGGTGACGCTCTAGACCCCAGCTGCCCCCCCGGCTGGGATCCAGGTTACCCTGGTGACGCTCTAGACCCCAGCTGCCCCCTCAGGCTGGGATCCAGGTTACCCTGGTGACGCTCTAGACCCCAGCTGCCCCCCCCCGGCTGGGATCCAGGTTACCCTGGTGACGCTCTAGACCCCAGCTGCCCCCTCAGGCTGGGATCCAGGTTACCCTGGTGACGCTCTAGACCCCAGCTGCCCCCCCGCCTGGGATCCAGGTTACCCTGGTGACGCTCTAGACCCCAGATGCCCCCTCAGGCTGGGATCCAGGTTACCCTGGTGACGCTCTAGACCCCAGCTGCCCCCCCGCCTGGGATCCAGGTTACCCTGGTGACGCTCTAGACCCCAGATGCCCCCTCAGGCTGGGATCCAGGTTACCCTGGTGACGCTCTAGACCCCAGCTGGCCCATGACCAAGTTCTGGGATACCATGGCGATGCTCTACCTCCCCCCCCCGCCCCAGAAGGAGCGGAGTTAAGGCAAAGTCGTCACCAGGAGCTTTAATGTAGCAGGAAGAGAGGGCGCATCACACACGTGGGGGCCATTCGGACCCGGATCCAGACCTCGGTCCTCCAGTCAGAACCAGGATCCGGCCCCCCCTACATTAATTGATGTGCAAACAGCATCTGCATGAAATGCACCATGGGGGCGGGGCGGGGGTCATGACCCAGAAGTAACAGTGGTTAAAGTCAAGAGGTCAAAGAGCCAGAGGAGGCCCAAGGGCCAACAACCGGGGGCTGAAAGGTCAGAGGCTACGAGTTCAAAGGTCACATTCATTGTAGTGAGAGTCAAAGGTGAATGACACACAGTCTGCTTCAAGGAGCCAGGGGTCAATGGCCGAAGTACACAGGCAAGGGGCCAAGGGTCAAAGTTCAACACTCTGTAACTAAGTGGCCAACCCACAACAAATCAAAAGGTCAAAGTTCAAGGAGCAAATGAAGGGTCAAAGTTCATCAACGGAAGGGTCAAATTGCAACTGTGCAAGGTTCGGGGGACCAGGAGGTCACAGCTGGCCACCCTGGGGTCAGATTTCCGGGCTCGTGGTGCTCAGTCAGCCTCCCTGGTTCGGAGTTCAGAGGTCACAGGGCTCAGTCAGCCACCCCGGGGTCAGAGTTCAGGGGTCACGGGGTCAGCTGGGTGGCCTGCGGTCACAGTTCAAGGGTTGTGGGGCTCAGCCTGCTGCCCAAGATCGAAGTTCAGGGGTCGCGGGGCTCAGCTGGCTTCCTTGGGGCTCTGGGGTTCGAGGATCTGGACGTGGGTGAAGGGGAAGTGCCCGCTGCGCCCATTCAGCTGCCCCTCCCACTGCCCATTGATGTTCATCTTCGTCACCGTGATGATGTCACCCACCTGGGGGTCAGAGGGCAAAGGTCACTGAGTCCGATTTCTCTCCAGAGCAGCCCTAGTCACCCCTACTGCCCCTATCTCCCGACACCTGGGTCCCCAGAATCAAAGACTAACTTCCCCCCTGCCCCCAGACACCTGGGTCCCCTAGGGTGCAAGGTCAATTCTCCCTCCCTTGCCTTGATCCCCCTGAATCAGGGACTAATTCTGCCCACCTCCAGCTGGACGCAGGGTCCCTGGGATCCATTCCCCCAGAATGCCCGGACCCCTTGGGATCCTGAGGGCCGATTCCCTCATATACTTGGGTCCCCTGGAATCCAGGTCCTGTCACCCCCAGACTCCTGGGTCCCCCGCACACTCACCTCGAAAGCCAGCGCCGTCTTGTCGTAGGCATTGGGTACCCGCCGCTGTACCGCCCTAGCCAGCACCGGGCCATTGCGGGGGGTGGGCAGGGGCACCGGGGGGCCGCCTACACTTGGGTGGGCATAGGGCCCCAGCAGGACGCCGGCTTGGGGGCGCCAGGGCTGGACATAGGGCACCGGGATCATGCCCACCCGCCCATCGACCCGCTGGGCCGTCCACCACTGCTCCTCCGGCTTGCCCAGCACCCGGAGCGGATCCCCCTTGCGGAAGGGCAGGTCCTCCTGGTCATTGCCGCCGAAGTCGTAGAGAGCCTGCACCCACTCGCAGGGCTGGGCGGGGCCAGCAGGCAGTGCCACTGGGTCCCCTCCCCCCTCAGCGGGGGGCGGTGGGGCCGGGCCGGGCAATGCAGGGCCCCGGCACACAGGCACCACCAGCGTGGTGGTGTCCAGATAATGCACCCGGTAGAAATCCAGCAGTGCTGGGAGTCCCTCGAACTCCTGATCCCCGATCTTCAGCCGGCCCGGCAGGCTGTTAATGATGTAGTGAGACACCTGGGGGAGTTGGGGGGCCAGGGAGAGATGGGGGTGGAGACAGGGACAGACAAACAGGGTTACACATTGGACATTCACCAGCCCCCCCCCCCGCCTTCCCCCCTGGACTTCTGGGTTCTTCCTGGACCTAGGGTGATTTCCTCCCCCCAAAACCCATGGGCTCCCCCGTTAATGCCCCTCCTGCCCCCCACGTTGTCCCTTCCTCTCCTTCCCCTCACTGGCTTCGGGGCCGGTTCCCCCTCACCTTGGCGTTCTCGCTGACCGAGAGGACGTAGTCGCCGGGGCAGGTGGAGCTGTCTCTCACCAGGAAGGTGCCAGGCCGGTGACCCTGGAGACAGGCCGCAGCCTGCTGGCGGCTCAGCGACCCCATGTACCACTCGTTGGAGTCCCCGAAAGAAGACATGGCTCTGGGGAGGTAGCGGGGACTTCCCCTTCACGGGCACCCCCCAATTCCAATGCAGCCCCCTCAAATCCACAGGTGAGACCTCATATTTAAGGGGAACCCCCCAGCCCCCCAAATCTCCTGGGCATATAGCTCCCAAATTAACAGAGCCCCCTGAATTCCCCTGCAAGGAACCAGCCCCGTCTCCCTCCCAAACCCTCTCCCTTTGTTGGCAAGCAGCACCCCTCAAACTATTCCGGTGCCCCCTAGAGCCCTTCCCCCCAATGCAGCCACCAAAGGAGCACCCCTAAATTATCTCCCACCCCAATGCAGACCCCCCCACATAATGCCAACCCTGGGGCATTCCCAAATTCTGCGCCATGAGCCCCTGTCCTCCAATGAACTGCTCCTGTGCTGTGTGCCCCTAAAATCCCTCCCCAGCACCCTGAAATTCCTGAGCACCTTCTAAATCCCTCCCCAGGCACCCGCTGCCCCCTGCAGTCCCCCCAAGTCCTGTGTACCCCAAATCCCTCCCCAGTGCAGCCCACCAGTGCCAAGCACCCCCAAACCCTATCCCCTCCCTGAATGCAGCCCCTCCCGTCCTGTGCACCCCAAATCCCTCCCGGAATGCAGCCCCTCCCGCCTGTGCACCCAAACTGTGCTCCCTCCCCTCCTCTGCACCCCAAATCCTGCTCCCTCCCCGAACGCAGCCCCTCCCACCTCTGCACCCCAAATCCCTCCCCAATGCAGCCCCTCCCGCCTGTGCACCCCAAACTGTGCTCCCTCCCCTCCTCTGCACCCCAAATCCTGCTCCCTCCCCGAACGCAGCCCCTCCCACCTCTGCACCCCAAATCCCTCCCCAATGCAGCCCCTCCCGCCTGTGCACCCCAAACTGTGCTCCCTCCCCTCCTCTGCACCCCAAATCCTGCTCTCTCCCCGAACGCAGCCCCTCCCACCTCTGCACCCCAAATCCCTCCCCAATGCAGCCCCTCCCGCCTTTGCACCCAAACTGTGCTCCCTCCCCTCCTCTGCACCCCAAATCCTGCTCTCTCCCCGAACGCAGCCCCTCCCACCTCTGCACCCCAAATCCCTCCCCAATGCAGCCCCTCCCGCCTGTGCACCCCAAACTGTGCTCCCTCCCCTCCTCTGCACCCCAAATCCTGCTCTCTCCCCGAACGCAGCCCCTCCCACCTCTGCACCCCAAATCCCTCCCCAATGCAGCCCCTCCCGCCTGTGCACCCAAACTGTGCTCCCTCCCCGATGCCGCCCACCAAGGCCGTGCACCCCCAAACCCTGGCCCCTCCCCCAGCGCACCCCCCTCCGCCGGGGCTTGGCTCCGCTGGCACCGGCCGCTGCCCCTCCCCCCAATCCGCCTCCTCCAGCCCCAGCCCGGTCACCGCGGCAACATGGCGAGGGGAAGTGACGCGCCGGCCCCGGCGGCCGCCATGGCGGGTGCTGGCAGGAGGGGCCGGCGGCCATCTTGGGGGTGGGCAGGACGCCTGGGTTCTCTCCGGGGGGGGGGGTGTCTCGGAGCCCGGACTCCTGGGTTCTCTCCGGGGGTGGGTGAGGGGAGTCTCGGAGCCCGGACTCCTGGGTTCTCTCCGGGGGTGGGTGGGGGGAGTCTCGGAGCCCGGACTACTGGGTTCTCTCCGGGGGGGGGCGAGTCTCGGAGCCCGGACTCCTGGGTTCTCTCCGGGTGGGGGGAGTCTCGGAGCCCGGACTCCTGGGTTCTCTCCGGGGGGGGGGGGGAAGTCTCGGAGCCCGGACTCCTGGGTTCTCTCGGGGGGGAGGGGGGTCTCGGAGCCCGGACTCCTGGGTTCTCTCGGGGGGGAGGGGGGTCTCGGAGCCCGGACTGGGTGATGTTGCACTAACACCAGTTGAGTTTTGTGCCTGGGTTTAGATCAGCGCTGTGGGATGAACGATGCCAGTAACCCCGGATGGGTTAGAAGCAGCTCAGGACCCGATAGCGCTTCACTGATCCCATCCAGCCTGGGACGGGCCCGCGCCCGCCGTGCGGGATCCAGCAGCGACCCGGCTGCCCCGGCACCACCCACCACAGCTGAGCGGGAATAAACCGGCACGTCGGTAACAACTACAGAAATACACATCGCCAGCCTCGGGAGAGCGGGAGTCGCACGTGGAGGGACAACACGGCTGGTCATTTGTAGGCATTTTTTTCAATTTTTATCAATTTAAAGTGTCAGTTGCAGGAAATTATGCGGGGTTGGGCCGATTCTTTAATGGCTCTAGCTTCTGACAGTGAAAAAGTTACAGCTTTATAACTGTTAAAGCTTGTCCACATCACGGTGTCCACATGTACAAAGTCAGTAGCCTTAAATCAGATGCTGGTATGTTTTCAAGCAACTTTTATTAATGGAAATGTTTTGTCCCCTGTGTGTGTATAGGGTGAAATCAAGGTTTACCCATCAAAATCTAACCTTTCCAAGCCTCACTGTAAAATAACAACATGTAATATAAAGCTAAACGTACATATAGAAATAACACAATTCATACATCAATATAAGCATACATATAATCTATAAATATAAAGTTTATACATAAAATAGTTATAACCAATAGTAACACAAAAACAACACATACATAAATATAGCAAGCTAAAATACTTACAGATGAGCTCTATAAAACAATATCAAAATATAAGCCTAAAATCTAAAACAATACACTCATAAATAGAAATACAGGTGACAATTACATAACAGCAATACATATAACATCTATTAGAAAGTAAATCTATACATGTGTCTCCAAAGATTTTCAAAAGTGACTTGAGTTTGGATTCTTCTGTTTCTGCATTTTGAACTTAAACCGTCAGAGGTCAGCTCCTCACTGTGCTCTGAGACTCTGCCCCTTCCTCGGAACTTATACCGAAGAACTCTCACTAATGCAAACAGATAAATTAGGAACAAGATCATGTATGTCCGATAAAAAGAAATTGGTAACAGCAAAAAATAATCAACATTTGGTGTAAAGCACAAAAGACTGATTCAAATGAACCCCCAGCTAATAACATCAGATGAACAATAGAGCAATAAAATAAACTTCTTCTCGAGCTAAATAAAATGGGCACCTCCTAAGCTATAATAAAGCAAAAGGAAATTGGCAATGACACAATAAATCCTCAGTACTAATAATACACTCCAATATCCATCAGTAATGATCAAAATAAAAAATTCCAAATAAACTAACCATTATAAATGCAAAGGGAGTGAAATAATCAACCCCAAACCACTACAAATAAAATCAATCCACAAGAACGCAGTGATAATAGTCACACTAGGAAGAAACCAGTGACACATACGCTGCAGCTTTGATAAACAAAGGAATCTTGACAGGAGCAGAGAGGTGATTTTTCCCTTGCTCTGTGGCCCTGGTGCGGCTGATGCCATGAGAATGATTAAAGGCTCGGAGCAGCTCCTTACAGTGAGTGTCGAGGAGCTCCAGCTATTTAGCTTAACAAAGAGAAGGAGAAGGGGTGACTTGGTCCCAGTCTATAGGCACCTCCATGGGGAACAGATATTTAAGAACAGGTTCTTCAATCCAGCAGGGAAAGGCCTAGCACGGGTGAGTGGCTGGCAGCTGAAGTTTGTTACAAATTCATTCCAGTCTTAATTTGTCTGTGAGGGGACTAACCACTGGAACAATTCCCCAAGGGTCGTGGTGGATTCTCCAGCCCTGGCAATTTTTTAAAGCAAGTTGGGGTGTTTTTCTAAAAGATCTGCTCTTAATGGAGGTCAGCAGTAGGGTTCAGAGTTAACAAGATATGAGTGACTGTTTCAGGACATTTCTGCCCTGGAGTGCAGTGGGGACTCATCCCCCTCACCTCCTATCATTTTCTCCCACAAACGGGCTGCCTCAGCCTGGAGCCGTACAGTGTCATCAGTAAGGTTCGGCGTTAACAGCAGTGTCAGGTTTCATTTCAGCTGCCTTATCCATACTGGGAACGCTTCTCTTGCTTCTCAGCTGAGCACTGCTGGCGTAGACACCCAAAAACAGGGATAGTGGGGTGGTGGAGCTGGTGGGCAGGGACCTCCAGTTGAGGATGTGACGGTGCCACCCATAAGGCTTTATAGAAATATGCTTATGGGTGTATGTATCTATATAACATAATTTAGGCTACACAGGCCAGGTAACAGCTCTCTGTAAAGGTTCTGATCTACCGAATCTATTAATCCTGTTTGTAGGCATGTGTCATTGTTGTATTCAAAGTTAGGATATTGGCTGCCTACTTGTTTGATGCTAAGTAAGCTGCAGTGAACAGTTGGTCGGGTTCCTGAGAAAAGACTATTCTCAGTAAGTGCCCCATCGGGAAACGCTTAGGCCAACAATGAACTTGGAGACGCCAATCCACATCTGGGCTTTCCCAGGAATGTGGCTTGGCTGGTAAGGAACTCAGTCATGCATGGACATGTGACTTGCCCAGGTGACTCCAAAACTCCATTTGGTAGCTGGACTTTGCACAGGAGAGAGGAGGGGGTCTCCACCCACAGGAGAAAGTCTATTTAAGCCCGGGAGAGACCCCTTCATTTTGTCTTCAGCTGGCTAAAGAGGGAGCCTCTCCACCCCTAAGGATACCTAAAAGAAACTGGAACAAAGGACAGTAACTACAGGGGTGTGAATGATTGCTGGACCCAGGCTAAAAGGAGATTAGTCTGTAAAAGGGAGCATTCTGGAACTGGTGGGATTATCTGTATTCAGTTTGATTAGACATAATGTGCACGTTTTATTTTATTTTGCTTGGTGACTGACTTTGTTCTGTCTGTTACTACTTGGAACCACTTAAACCCTACTTTCTGTATTTAATAATACCACTTTTGACTTATTAATTAACCTGGAGTATGTGTTAATACCTGGGGGGGGAAACAGCTGTGCATCTCTCTCTGTCAGTGTTATAGAGGGGGAACAATTTCTGAGTCTACGCTGCATAAGCTTTATCCAGGGTAAAACGGATTTATTTGGGTTTGGACCCCATTGGGAGTTGGGCATCTGAGTGCTAAAGGCAGGAACACTTCTGTGAGCTGCTTTCAGGTAAACCTGCAGCTGTCAGGGGCCGTGGTTCAGAGCTGGGTCTGGGTTTCCAGCAGGCTAGCGGGTCTCGCTCAAACCAGGCAGGGTGCTGGAGTCCCAAGCTGCCAGGGCAGGAAAGCAGGGGCAGAAGTGGTCTTGGCACATCGGGTGGCAGCTCCCAAGGGGGGTTCTGTGATCTAACCCATCAGAGGGGTTCCAGGGCTACTTGAGGGGGAGCGGTTACTGGACCAAGCATAGCCATTATGGCTAATGTCTCCCTGATTTGGCCCAAATGCAGTAGACAGTCTGGAAAATCTGATGGCCAGAATGTTTTCATGGATGCACCAGTTCTGATCCACCAACACCCAAAAGCAGACAGACACAGCGAGGTATCTCAAAGCTGCTTTATTATAAAAGTGGAAGTTACAAATAGTGGGGGTTGTGTAACAAAATCAGGAAGGGATCACCCCACTTGGGGAGCAGGGGATCCCCACAATCCAGCAGTAGTGAATACATGCCAGTCGGAGTCTCTAATGGGGAAGTCCCCTGATTTTCCTGGCGGGGCTCCCCTCAGAGCAGTTTGACCTCAAAGCAGATGCAATTGATGCTCTGACAGTCGGGGGGCTGGTAGGCACAGGCACAGTCGCAGAGGGGGCAGCAGCGAGGGAAAGGGGGGCAGGTGCTGAGCTCCCAGCCCTGCAGAGAGAGAGAAAAATGGGGCTGTTAACCTGCAGGATGACTCGCTCCCCGATATTAAAGAGTGGCTGTTATGTGGCAGGTAGCCGCAGGCTGCTGGTAAGCAGTGGCTGGTAGCCCACAGGACTACGCTCCCAGGTTATTTACTAGAGAGTTGTAAACCCTCACTACCCACCACAGGGACATTTATCTACAGGACAACCTGCCCCAGAATACGTAATGGGGCCAGTACCCCACAGGGTGTGGGGATCACTCACCTGGCGGCGGGGACAGCAGGTGTCCAGGCAGCGGGTGAGGGAGGGAGGGGCACAGTCGCATGCCTCGGCACAGGCCAGGCAGCAGTGGCAGGGCCCCCCCAGCATCCCCTTCTCACACCAGCAACAGTCAGCGCAGAGTCCACGGGCCTGGGGGGGAAGGGAGGGTGAGAGATGGAAGGGCCAGCTCACCCCCTCCCCACAGCTGACCTGCCCAGCCCTCCTCTGACCCCCTAGGCCCACCCCACGTGTGACCCCCTGAATATCCCCCCCATATCCACCCTGCCCCCCCTCCACCATATCCCTCCCCACTACCCCCCAGTACAGACCCCCTGCCCCCCGTCTGTGCCCCCTTACCAGGAGGCAGTGGCGCAGCGCAAGGATGAGGAGGAGGAGGAGCAGGTAGGCGGCCACAGTGATGAAGACAATGGCTGGGAGAGGCAGAAGGAGGAAGCTGGAGGGGCTCGGCGTGGGGGTCTACAACAGGGAGAGAGCAGGTCAGAGAGCCTGGGGGGAGACGCACGGAGGGGGAGGCAGCGGGGGAGGGGAGACTTACAGCCATTCCTGGATTAGGGGAACCATCAGAGGGGCTGGGGTCTCTGCTCGCTCCTAGGGTGCCACATGGATGCCAGATCCCACATCTGAGACAGAAAGACAGACAGATCAGAGCCACCCCAGCAAGGACTCACCCCCCTAAGCTGCCCCCCTGAACCTCACCCCTATCCCCAAACCTACTGCCCCCACCAATCCACCCCAGCCCCCACACCTGGGCAGGGAATGGCCCGGCGCAGGTCCCAGAGCAGCAGGTCGCTGCCCCCAGCTACATGGTTCACTCTGAAACCTACTGACCACGGCCCAGCCCAGAGCCGTGCCTTGGGGGCGGGGCTCTGCTGGAGGCTGGGCCTCGCCCTCATTAACATGCCAACGCTCATGCCGCATGACAGCGCAGTCACCTGCTTAATTGATATTAATGACCCTCAGGCCCAGCCCATGCTTGGTAGAGACCATCTCCTCATGAATATTCATTGCAGTGGGGCCCCGCCTCCTTCATGAATAGTAACAAATGTGCATATTAATTAGGCTGTTTGCCCCCACCCTAATTGACATTCAAAAATATGCAAATTATTCAAAAGAGCCTCCCCTTATTATTGAAATCTCCTGCACATGGACTCGGCCACGATCGACACCGTTAATATCATGAATATTGATTAGCACCAACCCCAGTTCATGAATATTTATGAGTCCCCCGAACACGCCGCTCACCCGCTCGTCGCCGCTGCCCCGACATCCCGCGATACCCCGCCCAGCTCGCGCGCGTCCCTCTGTTGCCATAAGCGACGGCGCAGGCGGCCTGGCCCCGCCCCGCCGGCGCTACGGGGCCACACGAGGGACTAAAGGGCTCTGAGGCAGGGGCTTCAGGAAGTGACGACAAGAGGAGCCGCCATTGCACCGGAAATAAGTCCTGTACATGGGAAAGAAGCGCACTGCAGGAGCGGGGGAACTGCAGCGTCACCGGAAATGACCGCACCCGACCGGAAATAGCCTCAGCCCGCCAGAAGCGAGCACGTGGGAAGGCCCCTTGGGCCTAGGCACGACATCTCACTGGCTGGCTGCTGGTAACCATAGAGACTATAGGGGCGTGGCAATCACCCTGACGTCATGACGGGCCTGACCACGCTGACACCTCCTTTGCTCTGATTGGCCAGCGGCTCCCAGCCCGAGGCATGAGGAGACAAGGTGTAGTCCTTATTCGCCAATTGGCTGACTGCCCAGCCAATCAGAACACAGGGATTGCGCATAAATTCCTGAGATGAATCCTGTGATCTCCAAACGGATAAGAGCCCTCAGCCAATCCGGAAGCAGAGAGAGCCGGGGGGTGCTGGCTCAGTGCGGTGATTGGCCCCCAGCCAATCAGAGACCCGGGATGGGGGGGGTACATTGCCTGCTCTCGGATTGGTCAATAGGGCCGACCAATAGCAGTGCAGAATTGTCTCCCCCCAGTATCCAGGCCTGTCCAGCCTTCGTCAAGACATGGCCCCGCCCTCATTGGCCAGGCCCCGCCCCCAAGGCCAGGCCCCGCCCCAATACATGGCCCCCCGTTAATTACATCACTGTAATTAATTAGAAAGGTCGGCGATTTCTCATCTTGCGTCTAGTGCCCTTCGCCCACAGCCAACCAGAATCTCCCTTTCACCCCGTCTTCCTTCTACCCTGCCCAGCAACACGGCCGTTCCGCAGCTCTCCATTGGCTCGCCGCCGCAGCCAATCAGAACGTCCGGCGCGAACGCGCGCTCACTGGAACGCTCAGAACAGAACGACCGTTAACTGCTCCGCACCCTCGCGCCGGGCCCTTTGCAGCCCGCGCCAAAGGCACATGCGCATTGGAGCTCCGGGCGCGCGCCCTTGCCGCCCGGCGGAGGAGCGCATGCGCAATGCAGGCGGCGGCGCGGGCAGGCGTCCCTTGAGACGGGAGAGGGGGTGCGTCACCCGGAGGCGCCTCATTGATTATTCATTACGGGCAGGCTAATTACATGCACAGTTATTCAGCCTAAAGACCCTTAATGGCTGGAAATGGGCGGGGCCTTCTAGGTGTAATTATGCACGAATTAATGATATGCAGATTAGTTCATTAGTCGCTTTGGCGTGTATGCAAATACGCTCATTAGCTATTGTCCCAAGTCTACTGTGGAGGCGCATGCAAATTAGGCAGGGCAGGAGCGCGAGGTAATGAGATGCAGATTTCTGCACGAATTGCCCGCAACGTGTGTCGTGAATGCAAATAGCTGCACATGGGGCGGGGCAAAGTCAGGAGCCAATGAAGGGGCTGGGTGTTTAACAGCATGCAAATGTATGCAAATAGGATGGCGAGCAGGGGGTAGAGGAGGGGCAGGGGTAGTTCTCGGGGGTGGGGGGGAGGAGGAGCATGGGGGGCAGTTGTGGGGGGGCAGGGATGGGATTGTTGGGGGCAGGGAGAGTTGGGGGGAGGAGGAGCATGGGGGGCAGTTGTGGGGGCAGGGACGGGATTGTTGGGGGCAGGGAGAGTTGGGGGGGAGGAGGAGCATGGGGGGCAGTTGTGCGGGGCAGGGACGGGATTGTTGGGGGCAGGGAGAGTTGGGGGGAAGGAGCATGGGGGGCAGTTGTGGGGGCAGGGACGGGATTGTTGGGGGCAGGGAGAGTTGGGGGGGAGGAGGAGCATGGGGGGCAGTTGTGGGGGCAGGGACGGGATTGTTGGCAGGGAGAGTTGTGGGGGGAAGGAGCATGGGGGGCAGTTGTGGGGGGCAGGTACGGGATTGTTCGGGGCAGGGAGAGTTGGGGGGGAGGAGGAGCATGGGGGGCAGTTGTGGGGGCAGGGACGGGATTGTTGGCAGGGAGAGTTGTGGGGGGGAGGAGCATGGGGGGCAGTTGTGGGGGGCAGGGAGAGTTGTCGGGAGGAGCATGGGGGGCAGTTGGGGGGCAGGGACGGGATTGTTGGGGGGCAGGGAGAGTTGGGGGGGAGGAGCATGGGGGGCAGTTGTGAGGGGAATGACAGACGCCCCAGCGCTCTGAGGGACCCCTGATATTTGGGGAGGTCTCAGGGTGAGGAGGGGGGCTGGGAAGGGGGAATCCCCCGGGGGGGCCAGCGCCCCCTTTCTCACCCCTTTCAAATCCCTTCTCCCCCCAGATGGGCCTGATCTTCCTCTTCAGCTGCTGCTTCTTCCCCCTCTTCTTCCTCGCCCTGCGCTGGGCGCTGCGCCGGCCCCGGGCCCTGGGCATGGACCAGCTGCAGGCCACCTACGTCGCTGCCAAGTACGGCCTGGGGGGGGCTGGGAGCCAGGACTCCGGGGTTCTCGCCCTGGCTCATGCTGGGGGGGGGGGTCTCCCTCAGCCACGAGATGGTGCTGGTGGCTCAGAATCTCCCCTATAGCCCAGAGGTGACTCCAGGGTCACTGGCTCAGCAGGTACCACCTGGGGCCTCCGGCTTAGCGGGGGGGGGGGGACATGCTGCCATCTGGGGGGGATTAGCCCTGAGCTGATTGGCCCGGTGCCCCAGGGAGACACTCACCCTTCAGCCCCACCTGCCTCTGCCTGGGCCAGCGGGATTATGGGATTAGACCAAAGTGCCGTGTGTGTGTGTGTGCGCGTGTGTGTGTGTGTGTGTGCTCGCTCCTTCCCCTTCTCTGGCCCCCGACATGCCCCAGCCTGGCTATGGCCGGGGCCCTGATCCCCCCCAACACGCCCTGTTTCCATCCAGTGCAGAGCAGGGCAGCTGGAACCAGTCTGGGCGCAGCTGGTGCAGGATGTTCCTTAGGGAAAGGACCAGGCCCCTCGCTGCTAGAAACCAGTGTCACTCCAGGGGCATTTACACCAGGATTCTGGCAAATGTAGAACGCGAGCCCCTGCTATCCCTGCCCCGGGCTCCCCCACCCCACATCTCAGCCAGTGCCCCCCAGCCCCGACCCACAGCCCCTGCTATCCCTGCCCCGGGCTCCCCCACCCCACATCTCAGCCAGTGCCCCCCAGCCCTGACCCACAGCCCCTGCTATCCTGCCCCGGCTCCCCCACCCCACATCTCAGCCAGTGCCCCCCAGCCCCGACCCACAGCCCCTGCTATCCCTGCCCCGGGCTCCCCCACCCCACATCTCAGCCAGTGCCCCCCAGCCCTGACCCACAGCCCCTGCTATCCCTGCCCCGGCTCCCCCACCCCTACTCTACTCCAGTGCCCCCCAGCCCCGACCCACAGCCCCTGCTATCCTGCCCCGGCTCCCCCACCCCACATCTCAGCCAGTGCCCCCCAGCCCCGACCCACAGCCCCTGCTATCCCTGCCCCGGGCGCCCCCCCCCCACATCTCAGCCAGTGCCCCCCAGCCCTGACCCACAGCCCCTGCTACCCTGCCCCGGCTCCCCCCCCACATCTCAGCCAGTGCCCCCCTGCCCCGACCCACATCCCCTGCTATCCCTGCCCCGGCTCCCCCACCCCACATCTCAGCCAGTGCCCCCCAGCCCTGACCCACAGCCCCTGCTATCCCTGCCCCGGCTCCCCCACCCCACATCTCAGCCAGTGCCCCCCCGCCCCGTCCCACAGCCCCTGCTATCCCTGCCCCGGGCTCCCCCACCCCACATCTCAGCCAGTGCCCCCCAGTCCCGACCCACAGCCCCTGCTATCCCTGCCCCGGCTCCCCCACCCCACATCTCAGCCAGTGCCCCCCAGCCCTGACCCACAGCCCCTGCTATCCCTGCCCCGGGCTCCCCCACCCCACATCTC
Source organism: Mauremys mutica (assembly GCF_020497125.1). Taxonomy (NCBI): domain Eukaryota; kingdom Metazoa; phylum Chordata; order Testudines; family Geoemydidae; genus Mauremys; species Mauremys mutica. The sequence continues at coordinate 157,537,283 of NC_059075.1, forward strand.
AGCCAGTGCCCCCCAGCCCTGACCCACAGCCCCTGCTATCCCTGCCCCGGCTCCCCCACCCCACATCTCAGCCAGTGCCCCCCAGCCCTGACCCACAGCCCCTGCTATCCCTGCCCCGGGCTCCCACATCTCAGCCAGTGCCCCCCAGCCCCGACCCACAGCCCCTGCTATCCCTGCCCCGGGCTCCCCCACCCCACATCTCAGCCAGTGCCCCCCAGCCCCGACCCACAGCCCCTGCTATCCCTGCCCCGGGCTCCCACATCTCAGCCAGTGCCCCCCAGCCCCGACCCACAGCCCCTGCTATCCCTGCCCCGGGCTCCCCGATCCCACATCTCAGCCAGTGCCCCCCAGCCCCGACCCACAGCCCCTGCTATCCCTGCCCCGGGCTCCCCCACCCCACATCTCAGCCAGTGCCCCCCAGCCCCGACCCACAGCCCCTGCTATCCCTGCCCCGGGCTCCCCCACCCCACATCTCAGCCAGTGCCCCCCAGCCCCGACCCACAGCCCCTGCTATCCCTGCCCCGGGCTCCCCCACCCCACATCTCAGCCACAGCCCCCTGCTGGTTGCACTCCCACTCCCTTTCCAGTCTCTCATTTCCATCCTTTGCACCCCCACTCCCATTGCCAATGCCCCTCTGACAGATCACTGCGACCCCCCTTCCAGCCGCCCTCCCGCCCACCTCCGGCACCGGACACTCCGCTGCTGTCCCTTTAAGTCCCTCCACCCAGCGCCTGACAGCTGCTCCCCCCTCCGCTCCCCTCCCCTCCTCTCCCCCCCCTCTCCCCCCCTTTCTCTCTGTCACAGCCGGCCTCAGAGCCGCTGCCTGGATCCAAGCAGCCGCTGCCTCCCCCCATCACCCCCACTACCATGTGCAGCCCCCAGGCCTGTCCCCCATCCGGCTCCAGCAAGGCCGGATCCCAGCCCCACTGATCCCCCTCCAATCCCAACCCCCCCCCTTCCGCACCCCACCAGAGATGTTTCACGCCTTGGTGGCTGGGGGCATCGTCTTCCCAGGGCTCTTCCTGCTGGCCAAGAACAGCCTCAGGCGGCTGCCCTGGCTGCAGTGGGATGAGGCCGACGCTGTCATCATCTCAGCCAGGTACCCAGGATGCAGGGAAGGAGTCAGGGACCGGGGGAGGGATGCAGGATGGAGGGAAGCAGTCAGGGACCGGGGGAGGGATGCAGGGATGGAGGGAAGCAGTCAGGGACCGGGGGAGGGATGCAGGATGGAGGGAAGCAGTCAGGGACCGGGGGAGGGATGCAGGGATGGAGGGAAGCAGTCAGGGACCGGGGGAGGGATGCAGGATGGAGGGAAGCAGTCAGGGACCGGAGGAGGGATGCAGGATGGAGGGAAGCAGTCAGGGACCGGGGGAGGGATGGAGGGATGGAGGGAAGCAGTCAGGGACCGGGGGAGGGATGGAGTGATGGAGGGAAGCAGTCAGGGACCGGGGGAGGGATGCAGGATGGAGGGAAGCAGTCAGGGACCGGGGGAGGGATGGAGGGATGGAGGGAAGCAGTCAGGGACCGGGGGAGGGATGCAGGGATGGAGGGAAGCAGTCAGGGACCGGAGGAGGGATGCAGGGATGGAGGGAAGCAGTCAGGGACCAGGGGAGGGATGCAGGATGCAGGGAAGCAGTCAGGGACCGGGGGAGGGATGCAGGATGCAGGGATGGAGGGAAGCAGTCAGGGACCGGGGGGAGGGATGCAGGGATGGAGGGAAGCAGTCAGGGACCGGGGGAGGGATGCAGGATGGAGGGAAGCAGTCAGGGACCGGGGGAGGGATGCAGGATGGAGGGAAGCAGTCAGGGACCGGGGGAGGGATGCAGGGATGGAGGGAAGCAGTCAGGGACCGGGGGAGGGATGCAGGATGGAGGGAAGCAGTCAGGGACCGGGGGAGGGATGCAGGATGGAGGGAAGCAGTCAGGGACGGGGGGTGGGATGCTGGGATGGAGGGAAGTAGTCAGGGACCGGGGGAGGGATGGAGGGATGGAGGGAAGCAGTCAGGGACCAGGGGAGGGATGCAGGATGCAGGGAAGCAGTCAGGGACCGGGGGAGGGATGGAGGGATGGAGGGAAGAAGTCAGGGACCGGGGGAGGGATGCAGGGATGGAGGGAAGCAGTCAGGGACCGGGGGAGGGATGCAGGGAAGGAGGGAAGCAGTCAGGGACCGGGGGAGGGATGCAGGGAAGGAGGGAAGCAGTCAGGGACCGGGGGAGGGATGCAGGATGGAGGGAAGGAGTCAGGGACCGGGGGAGGGATGCAGGGATGGAGGGAAGCAGTCAGGGACCGGGGGAGGGATGCAGGGATGGAGGGAAGCAGTCAGGGACCGGGGGAGGGATGCAGGATGGAGGGAAGCAGTCAGGGACCGGGGGAGGGATGCAGGGATGGAGGGAAGCAGTCAGGGACCGGGGGAGGGATGCAGGGATGGAGGGAAGCAGTCAGGGACCAGGGGAGGGATGCAGGATGGAGGGAAGGAGTCAGGGACCGGGGGAGGGATGAGGGATGGAGGGAAGCAGTCAGGGACCGGAGGAGGGATGGAGGGATGGAGGGAAGCAGTCAGGGACCGGGGGAGGGATGCAGGGATGGAGGGAAGCAGTCAGGGACCGGGGGAGGGATGCAGGGATGGAGGGAAGCAGTCAGGGACCGGGGTAGGGATGGAGGGATGGAGGGAAGTAGTCAGGGACCGGGGGAGGGAGGCAGGGATGGAGGGAAGCAGTCAGGGACCGGGGGAGGGATGCAGGGAAGGAGGGAAGCAGTCAGGGACCGGGGGAGGGATGCAGGGATGGAGGGAAGCAGTCAGGGACCGGGGGAGGGATGCAGGGATGGAGGGAAGCAGTCAGGGACCGGGGGAGGGATGCAGGATGGAGGGAAGCAGTCAGGGACCGGGGGAGGGATGCAGGGATGGAGGGAAGCAGTCAGGGACCGGGGAGGGATGGAGGGATGGAGGGAAGCAGTCAGGGACCGGGGGAGGGATGCAGGGATGGAGGGAAGCAGTCAGGGACCAGGGGAGGGATGCAGGATGCAGGGAAGCAGTCAGGGACCGGGGGAGGGATGCAGGAAGGAGGGAAGCAGTCAGGGACCGGGGGAGGGATGCAGGATGGAGGGAAGGAGTCAGGGACCGGGGGAGGGATGCAGGGATGGAGGGAAGCAGTCAGGGACCGGGGGAGGGATGGAGGGATGGAGGGAAGCAGTCAGGGACCGGGGGAGGGATGCAGGGATGGAGGGAAGCAGTCAGGGACCAGGGGAGGGATGCAGGATGCAGGGAAGCAGTCAGGGACCGGGGGAGGGATGCAGGAAGGAGGGAAGCAGTCAGGGACCGGGGGAGGGATGCAGGATGGAGGGAAGGAGTCAGGGACCGGGGGAGGGATGCAGGGATGGAGGGAAGCAGTCAGGGACCGGGGGAGGGATGCAGGGATGGAGGGAAGCAGTCAGGTACCGGGGGTGGGTTGCAGGATGGAGGGAAGCAGTCAGGGACCGGGGGTGGGTTGCAGGGATGGAGGGAAGCAGTCAGGGACCGGGGGAGGGATGCAGGGATGGAGGGAAGCAGTCAGGGACCGGGGGAGGGATGCAGGATGGAGGGAAGCAGTCAGGGACCGGAGGAGGGATGCAGGATGGAGGGAAGCAGTCAGGGACCGGGGGAGGGATGGAGGGATGGAGGGAAGCAGTCAGGGACCGGGGGAGGGATGGAGGGATGGAGGGAAGCAGTCAGGGACCGGGGGAGGGATGCAGGATGGAGGGAAGCAGTCAGGGACCAGGGGACGGGTGGAGGGATGGAGGTAACCAGTCAGGGACCGGGGGAGGGATGCAGGGATGGAGGGAAGCAGTCAGGGACCGGTGGAGGGATGCAGGGATGGAGGGAAGCAGTCAGGGACCAGGGGAGGGATGCAGGATGCAGGGAAGCAGTCAGGGACCGGGGGAGGGATGCAGGATGCAGGGATGGAGGGAAGCAGTCAGGGACCGGGGGAGGGATGCAGGGATGGAGGGAAGCAGTCAGGGACCGGGGGAGGGATGCAGGATGGAGGGAAGCAGTCAGGGACCGGGGGAGGGATGCAGGATGGAGGGAAGCAGTCAGGGACCGGGGGAGGGATGCAGGGATGGAGGGAAGCAGTCAGGGACCGGGGGAGGGATGCAGGATGGAGGGAAGCAGTCAGGGACCGGGGGAGGGATGCAGGATGGAGGGAAGCAGTCAGGGACCGGGGGGAGGGATGCAGGGATGGAGGGAAGCAGTCAGGGACCGGGGGAGGGATGCAGGGATGGAGGGAAGCAGTCAGGGACCGGGGGAGGGATGGAGGGATGGAGGGAAGTAGTCAGGGACCGGGGGAGGGATGCAGGGATGGAGGGAAGCAGTCAGGGACCGGGGGAGGGATGCAGGGAAGGAGGGAAGCAGTCAGGGACCGGGGGAGGGATGCAGGGATGGAGGGAAGCAGTCAGGGACCGGGGGAGGGATGCAGGGATGGAGGGAAGCAGTCAGGGACCGGGGGAGGGATGCAGGATGGAGGGAAGCAGTCAGGGACCGGGGGAGGGAATCAGGGATGGAGGGAAGCAGTCAGGGACCGGGGGGGGGCTGGAGGGATGGAGGGAAGCAGTCAGGGACCGGGGGGGGGATGCAGGGATGGAGGGAAGCAGTCAGGGACCGGAGGAGGGATGCAGGGATGGAGGGAAGCAGTCAGGGACCAGGGGAGGGATGCAGGATGCAGGGAAGCAGTCCGGGACCGGGGGAGGGATGCAGGGATGGAGGGAAGCAGTCAGGGACCGGGGGAGGGATGCAGGGATGGAGGGAAGCAGTCAGGGACCGGGGGAGGGATGCAGGATGGAGGGAAGGAGTCAGGGACCGGGGGAGGGATGCAGGGATGGAGGGAAGCAGTCAGGGACCGGGGGAGGGATGCAGGGATGGAGGGAAGCAGTCAGGGACCGGGGGAGGGATGCAGGGATGGAGGGAAGCAGTCAGGGACCGGGGGAGGGATGCAGGGATGGAGGGAAGCAGTCAGGGACCGGGGGAGGGATGCAGGGATGGAGGGAAGCAGTCAGGGACCGGGGGAGGGATGCAGGATGGAGGGAAGCAGTCAGGGACCGGGGGAGGGATGCAGGGATGGAGGGAAGCAGTCAGGGACCGGGGGAGGGATGCAGGGATGGAGGGAAGCAGTCAGGGACCGGGGGAGGGATGCAGGATGGAGGGAAGGAGTCAGGGACCGGGGGAGGGATGAGGGATGGAGGGAAGCAGTCAGGGACCGGAGGAGGGATGGAGGGATGGAGGGAAGCAGTCAGGGACCGGGGGAGGGATGCAGGGATGGAGGGAAGCAGTCAGGGACCGGGGGAGGGATGCAGGGATGGAGGGAAGCAGTCAGGGACCGGGGGAGGGATGGAGGGATGGAGGGAAGCAGTCAGGGACCGGGGGAGGGATGCAGGGATGGAGGGAAGCAGTCAGGGACCGGGGGAGGGATGGAGGGATGGAGGGAAGTAGTCAGGGACCGGGGGAGGGATGGAGGGAAGCAGTCAGGGACCGGAGGAGGGATGGAGGGAAGCAGTCAGGGACCGGAGGAGGGATGCAGGATGGAGGGAAGCAGTCAGGGACCGGGGGAGGGATGCAGGGATGGAGGGAAGCAGTCAGGGACCGGGGGAGGGATGCAGGGATGGAGGGAAGCAGTCAGGGACCGGGGGAGGGATGGAGGGAAGCAGTCAGGGACCGGAGGAGGGATGCAGGATGGAGGGAAGCAGTCAGGGACCGGGGGAGGGATGCAGGGATGGAGGGAAGCAGTCAGGGACCGGGGGAGGGATGCAGGATGGAGGGAAGCAGTCAGGGACCGGGGGAGGGATGCAGGGATGGAGGGAAGCAGTCAGGGACCGGGGGAGGGATGCAGGATGGAGGGAAGGAGTCAGGGACCGGGGGAGGGATGCAGGGATGGAGGGAAGCAGTCAGGGACCGGGGGAGGGATGCAGGGATGGAGGGAAGCAGTCAGGGACCGGGGGAGGGATGCAGGATGGAGGGAAGCAGTCAGGGACCGGGGGAGGGATGAGGGATGGAGGGAAGCAGTCAGGGACCGGGGGAGGGATGCAGGGATGGAGGGAAGCAGTCAGGGACCGGGGGAGGGATGGAGGGATGGAGGGAAGAAGTCAGGGACCGGGGGAGGGATGCAGGGATGGAGGGAAGCAGTCAGGGACCGGGGGAGGGATGCAGGAGGGAGGTACGCAGTACGGGACCGGGGGAGGGATGCAGGGATGGAGGGAAGCAGTCAGGGACCGGGGGAGGGATGCAGGGATGGAGGGAAGCAGTCAGGGACCGGGGGAGGGATGCAGGGAAGGAGGGAAGCAGTCAGGGACCGGGGGAGGGATGCAGGGAAGGAGGGAAGCAGTCAGGGACCGGGGGAGGGATGCAGGGAAGGAGGGAAGCAGTCAGGGACCGGGGGAGGGATGCAGGATGGAGGGAAGCAGTAAGGGACCGGGGGAGGGATGCAGGGAAGGAGTAAGGGATGGAGGAAGGAGACAGGGATAGAAGAGTGATAAAGGGAAAGAGGCACTGGCATGGGAAGGATGAGTGAAAAGCAGCGGAGGGATGGAGGGAAGGGGCAGTGGCAGCGGAGGGATGGAGGGATGGAAGCAGCGGAGGGATGGAGGGAAGGGGCAGTGGCAGCGGAGGGATGGAGGGATGGAAGCAGCGGAGGGATGGAGGGAAGGGGCAGTGGCAGCGGAGGGATGGAGGGATGGAAGCAGCGGAGGGATGGAGGGAAGGGGCAGTGGCAGCGGAGGGATGGAGGGAAGGGGCAGTGGCAGCGGAGGGATGGAGGGATGGAAGCAGCGGAGGGATGGAGGGAAGGGGCAGTGGCAGCGGAGGGATGGAGGGATGGACGCAGAGGAGGGATGGAGGGAAGGGGCAGTGGCAGCGGAGGGATGGAGGGAAGGAAGCAGCGGAGGGATGGAGGGAAGGGGCAGTGGCAGCGGAGGGATGGAGGGAAGGGGCAGTGGCAGCGGAGGGATGGAGGGATGGAAGCAGAGGAGGGATGGAGGGAAGGGGCAGTGGCAGCGGAGGGATGGAGGGATGGAGGGAAGGGGCAGTGGCAGCGGAGGGATGGAGGGAAGGGGCAGTGGCAGCGGAGGGATGGAGGGATGGAAGCAGCGGAGGGATGGAGGCAAGGGGGCAGTGGCAGCGGAGGGATGGAGGGATGGAAGCAGAGGAGGGATGGAGGGAAGGGGCAGTGGCAGCGGAGGGATGGAGGGATGGAGGGAAGGGGCAGTGGCAGCGGAGGGATGGAGGGATGGAAGCAGCGGAGGGATGGAGGCAAGGGGGCAGGGGCAGCGGTGGGTTGGAGGGATGGAAGCAGAGGAGGGATGGAGGGAAGGGGCAGTGGCAGCGGAGGGATGGAGGGATGGAGGGAAGGGGCAGTGGCAGCGGAGGGATGGAGGGATGGAAGCAGCGGAGGGATGGAGGGAAGGGGCAGTGGCAGCGGAGGGATGGAGGGATGGAAGCAGAGGAGGGATGGAGGGAAGGGGCAGTGGCAGCGGAGGGATGGAGGGATGGAGGGAAGGGGCAGTGGCAGCGGAGGGATGGAGGGAAGGGGCAGTGGCAGCGGAGGGTAGGGGGGAAGGGGCAGTGGCAGCGGAGGGATGGAGGGAAGGAAGCAGCGGAGGGATGGAGGGAAGGGGCAGTGGCAGCGGAGGGATGGAGGGATGGAAGCAGCGGAGGGATGGAGGGAAGGGGCAGTGGCAGCGGAGGGATGGAGGGAAGGAAGCAGAGGAGGGATGGAGGGAAGGGGCAGTGGCAGCTGAGGGATGGAGGGAAGGAAGCAGCGGAGGGATGGAGGGAAGGGGCAGTGGCAGCGGAGGGATGGAGGGAAGGGGCAGTGGCAGCGGAGGGATGGAGGGATGGAAGCAGCGGAGGGATGGAGGCAAGGGGGCAGTGGCAGCGGAGGGATGCAGCCATGCACTGGCTCCTGAGGCGGAGGCTGAGGGGGGCCCGTTTGCCAGGCCCAGGCGGGGGGGGGGGTGTCAGTGGGGTGTCCGTGCCGGCGGCTGAGCTGGGGAGCAGCGGGGGAGGGGCATGCCGGAGGAGGGCAGCTAGTGGGGTGTTGGGGGGCAGTGCTGGGGGTTGGCTGCTCAGCACAAGGGGGGCTAGAGGCCGCGGGGGGGTGACCTGCGATGCCTTCGGCCTGGAGCCCTGTGTGGGGAGGGGTCCCCGGAGGCTGGGATCCCCCCACCTCTTCTCCCAGCAGCACCCCAGTGACTTGGGACAGCAGCTGGGCCACGTGCTCACACACGGCCCTTCTGGCCCCACGCGTTCCGGGGCAGCCCGGCGCCTCGGCCCCTCCGGCCCCACGCGTTCCGGAGCAGCCCGGCGCCTCGGCCCCTCCGGCCCCACGCGTTCCGGAGCAGCCCGGCGCCTCGGCCCCTCCGGCCCCACGCGTTCCGGGGCAGCCCGGCCCCTCGGCCCCTCCGGCCCCACGCGTTCCGGGGCAGCCCGGCGCCTCGGCCCCTCCGGCCCCACGCGTTCGGGGGCACGCCGGCGCCTCGTCCCCTCCGGCCCCCCGCGTTCCGGGGCAGCCCGGCGCCTCGGCCCCTCCGGCCCCACGCGTTCCGGAGCAGCCCGGCGCCTCGGCCCCTCCGGCCCCACGCGTTCCGGGGCAGCCCGGCCCCTCGGCCCCTCCGGCCCCACGCGTTCCGGGGCAGCCCGGCCCCTCGGCCCCTCCGGCCCCACGCGTTCCGGGGCAGCCCGGCCCCTCGGCCGCTCCGGCCCCACGCGTTCCGGGGCAGCCCGGCCCCTCGGCCCCTCCGGCCCCACGCGTTCCGGGGCAGCCCGGCGCCTCGGCCCCTCCGGCCCCACGCGTTCCGGGGCAGCCCGGCGCCTCGGCCCCTCCGGCCCCACGCGTTCCGGGGCAGCCCGGCGCCTCGGCCCCTCCGGCCCCACGCGTTCCGGGGCAGCCCGGCGCCTCGGCCCCTCCGGCCCCACGCGTTCCGGGGCAGCCCGGCGCCTCGGCCCCTCCGGCCCCACGCGTTCCGGGGCAGCCCGGCGCCTCGGCCCCTCCGGCCCCACGCGTTCCGGGGCAGCCCGGCGCCTCGGCCCCTCCGGCCCCACGCGTTCCGGGGCAGCCCGGCGCCTCGGCCCCTCCGGCCCCACGCGTTCCGGGGCAGCCCGGCGCCTCGGCCCCTCCGGCCCCACGCGTTCCGGGGCAGCCCGGCGCCTCGGCCCCTCCGGCCCCACGCGTTCCGGGGCAGCCCGGCGCCTCGGCCCCTCCGGCCCCACGCGTTCCGGGGCAGCCCGGCGCCTCGGCCCCTCCGGCCCCCCGCGTTCCGGGGCAGCCCGGCGCCTCGGCCCCTCCGGCCCCTAGCGTTCCGGGGCATCCCGGCGCCTCGGCCCCTCCGGCCCCACGCGTTCCGGGGCAGCCCGGCGCCTCGGCCCCTCCGGCCCCACGCGTTCCGGGGCAGCCCGGCGCCTCGGCCCCTCCGGCCCCACGCGTTCCGGGGCAGCCCGGCGCCTCGGCCCCTCCGGCCCCACGCGTTCCGGGGCAGCCCGGCGCCTCGGCCCCTCCGGCCCCACGCGTTCCGGGGCAGCCCGGCGCCTCGGCCCCTCCGGCCCCACGCGTTCCGGGGCAGCCCGGCGCCTCGGCCCCTCCGGCCCCACGCGTTCCGGGGCAGCCCGGCGCCTCGGCCCCTCCGGCCCCACGCGTTCCGGGGCAGCCCGGCGCCTCGGCCCCTCCGGCCCCACGCGTTCCGGAGCAGCCCGGCGCCTCGGCCCCTCTGGCCCCACGCGTTCCGGAGCAGCCCGGCGCCTCGGCCCCTCTGGCCCCACGCGTTCCGGAGCAGCCCGGCGCCTCGGCCCCTCGCGTTCCGGGGCAGCCCGGCCCCATGGCCACTCTGGCCCCACGCGTTCTGGGGCAGCCCGGCCCCTCTGGCCCCACGCGTTCTGGGGCAGCCCGACCCCTCGGCCCCTCTGGCCCCACGCGTTCTGGGGCAGCCCGGCGCCTCGGCCCCTCTGGCCCCACAGTTTCCGGAGCAGCCCGGCGCCTCGGCCCCTCTGGCCCCACACTTTCCGGAGCAGGCCGGCGCCTCGGCCCCTCTGGCCCCACACTTTCTGGAGCAGGCCGGCGCCTCGGCCGCTCTGGCCCCACACTTTCCGGAGCAGCCCGGCGCCTCGGCCGCTCTGGCCCCACACTTTCCGGAGCAGCCCGGCGCCTCGGCCGCTCTGGCCCCACGCGTTCCGGGGCAGCCCGGCGCCTCGGCCGCTCCCAGTAACCCGCGTCCCTCCCCTGCAGGCTGGTCTCCTCCGTCCAGGCCGTCATGGCCTCCACCGCCGGATACATCGTGTTCAGCTCCTGCCAGCACGTTCTCGATGACCAGTGAGTGTGCCCCCCGGCCGGGCCCCGTTCCCCCTCCCCCGGCCGGGCCCCTGTTCCCCCTCCCCCGGCCGGGCCCCCGCTTCCCGCCCCCCGGCCGGGCCCCCGGCCCCCGGGCGGGCCCCGTTCCCCCTCCCCCGGCCGGGCCCCAGCTTCCCCCTCCCCCGGGCGGGCCCCCGCTTCCCACCCCCCAGCCGGGCCCCCGCCCCCCGGCCGGGCCCCGTTCCCCCTCCCCCGGCCGGGGCCCCGTTCCCCCTCCCCCGGCCGGGCCCCTGCTTCCCGCCCCCCGGCCGGGCCCCGTTCCCCCTCCCCCGGCCGGGCCCCGTTCCCCCTCCCCCGGCCGGGCCCCTGGTCCCCCTCGCCCGGCCGGGCCCCCGCTTCCCGCCCCCCAGCCGGGCCCCCGCCCCCCGGCCGGGCCCCGTTCCCCCTCCCCCGGCCCGGGCCCCGTTCCCCCTCCCCCAGCCGGGCCCCTGCTTCCCGCCCCCCGGCCGGGCCCCGTTCCCCCTCCCCCGGCCCCGTTCCCCCTCCCCCAGCCGGGCCCCTGTTCCCCCTCCCCCGGCCGGGCCCCGGCTTCCCGCCCCCCGGCCGGGCCCCTGTTCCCCCTCCCCCGGCCGGGGCCCCGGTTCCCGCCCCCCGGCCGGGCCCCTGTTCCCCCTCCCCCGGCCGGGCCCCGTTCCCCCTCCCCCGGCCGGGCCCAGGTCCCCCAACCCCGGCCGGGGCCCCGTCACCCCTCCCCGGGCCCGGCCCCTCCTTACCGCCCCCCTGCCGGTGCCCGTTCCCCCTCCCGCGGCCCCGTTCCCCCTCCCCCGGCCGGGCCCCGGTTCCCCCTCCCCCGGCCGGGCCCCTGCTGCCCGCCCCCCGGCCGGGCCCCTGTTCCCCCTCCCCCGGCCGGGCCCCTGCCACCCCCCGGCCGGGCCCGGTCTTCCCATCCCCCCCAAGCCTGAACCACTCCTTCCCCCCAGGCCAGGCCCTGCCCCCGCCACTGCCCCCCCCTCGCAGAGGGCTGGGAGTGACAGGGCCCTGCTAGAGGCTGGGAGGGCTGGGGAGGGACCTGCTGCAGCGCTGGCCTCCAGCCACCAGGAGTGCTGTGGGGAGGGGGCGGGGCGCTGGCTGTGGGGGGAGCTCCCGCCCGGCAGGGGGCGCTGTGGGGGGAGGTCCCCCTGGCCTCGCCCGAGGGGGGCTGGGGGGGCGCTGGGGGGGGCCAGGCTGGGGTCTCCCCTGTCTCTGGCTGCTTTGGTCGGCACAGGGGACTGGGCCCTTTCCATGGGCTCCTTTAAGAGGCTCCGGGCCAGGCGGGGGAGGGCTGGAGCCAGGACTCCTGGGTTCGGTTCCTAACTCCCCTCTATGGGGAGCAGAGTGGCCAGGCCGGGCAGCGCCCCCTGCTGGCGCTGGGCAGCAGAACGCCCCGGAGGCTCCAGCCCCCCCGCCCCTGCCCCCGCCCCCGCTGAGCCGGAATTAGCCCCGCCCGCTCCTGGCAGCACAGATGGGGCCGGCCAGCTAATCCCCTCGGCCTGGCCTGACAGCTGGGACAGCTCGGGGAGGGGCGGGGGCTGGGAGCCAGGACTCCTGGGTTCTCCTGGCTTGGGGAGGGGGCGGGGGCTGGGAGCCAGGACTCCTGGGTTCTCCTGGCTCGGGGAGGGGGCGGGGGCTGGGAGCCAGGACTCCTGGGTTCTCCTGGCTCGGGGAGGGGGCGGGGGCTGGGAGCCAGGACTCCTGGGTTCTCCTGGCTCGGGGAGGGGGCGGGGGCTGGGAGCCAGGACTCCTGGGTTCTCCTGGCTCGGGGAGGGGGCGGGGGCTGGGAGCCAGGACTCCTGGGTTCTCCTGGCCCAGGGAGGGGAAGAGGTGAGAGGAAAGAATCATGGGAAATCTTATGGTCACCCTTCCCCCTCTGCCGGGGACTAGATGGGCCCCTGCTGGCCCAGCCCTGGGCCACTGCCCCCTGCTCTGCCGGTGCCCCTCATTCCCGACCCGCAGCCCCTGCCCCCCCAGCTCTGCCGGTGCCCCTCACTCCCGACCCGCAGCCCCTGCCAGCCCTGCCCCCCCCAGCTCTGCCGGTGCCCCTCACTCCCGACCCGCAGCCCCTGCCAGCTCTGCCTCCCCCAGCTCTGCCGGTGCCCCTCATTCCCGACCCGCAGCCCCTGCCCCCCCAGCTCTGCCGGTGCCCCTCACTCCCGACCCGCAGCCCCTGCCAGCTCTGCCTCCCCCAGCTCTGCCGGTGCCCCTCACTCCTGACCCGCAGCCCCTGCCAGCCCAGCTCTGCCAGTGCCCCTCACTCCCGACCCACAGCCCCTGCCCCCCCAGCTCTGCCAGTGCCCCTCACTCCCGACCCGCAGCCCCCTGCTAGCCCAGCCCTGGGCCCTGTCCCTCCTTCCACGCCTGGCCCCTCCATCTGCCCCCCCCGCAGTCCTGCTGCCAAGTTGTGCTGACAGAGGAGAGGCCTCTGCCCAGTGGGAGCCGATTAGGCCCCGTGCCAGAGCCGCAGCCCAGGATGCTGCAGTGGGACAAAGGGTTCAGGGGCTGCGGGTCGGGAGTGAGGGGCACCAGCAGAGCCGGGGGGGGGCCTCGCTGAGGGTCATGGTTGTGGGCGGAGGGGCCGGGCTCGCGCTCCGGGGGGGAGGCACCGGGCTCCGGGGGGGCAGGCACTGGGCTCGGGGTCCAGGTGGGAGGCGCCAGGCTCCGGGGGGGAGCCGCCGGGCTCGGGGGGGGAGGCACTTGGCTCGGGGTCTGGGGGGGGAGGCGCCAGGCTCCAGGGGGGAGGCGCCGGGCTCGGGGTCTGGGGGGGGAGGCGCCGGGCTCCGGGGGGGGAGGCTGCGTCCCCTCTGACCTTGCAGCAGCTGTTGCCCGTCAATACTCCATCGATCCTCCCAGTCTCCCCCCACCAGGCCACGCTGCCACCACGCACCCCTCCCCCACTGCCCCACGCTCGCCAGCCTGAGCCCCCCAGCCCAGCCCCACACACAGCTTCTTCCCTGGCACCCCATGCAGGGCCCCATATCTCCCCCTGCCCTGAGTGCCACCCCTCTCCCCTGGCACCCCCAGCAGCTCCCATATCTCCCCCTGCCATGGGTGCCACCCCTCTCCCCTGGCACCCCCAGCAGCTCCCATATCTCCCCCTGCCCTGAGTGCCACCCCTCTCCCCTGGCACCCCCAGCAGCTCCCATATCTCCCCCTGCCCTGTGTGCCACCCCTCTCCCCTGGCACCCCCACCAGCTCCCATATCTCCCCCTGCCCTGAGTGCCACCCCTCTCCCCTGGCACCCCCAGCAGCTCCCATATCTCCCCCTGCCCTGAGTGCCACCCCTCTCCCCTGGCACCCCCAGCAGCTCCCATATCTCCCTCTGCCATGGGTGCCACCCCTCTCCCCTGGCACCCCCAGCAGCTCCCATATCTCCCCCTGCCATGGGTGCCACCCCTCTCCCCTGGCACCCCCAGCAGCTCCCATATCTCCCTCTGCCATGGGTGCCACCCCTCTCCCCTGGCACCCCCAGCAGCTCCCATATCTCCTCCTGCCATGGGTGCCACCCCTCTCCCCTGGCACCCCCAGCAGCTCCCATATCTCCCCCTGCCCTGAGTGCCACCCCTCTCCCCTGGCACCCCCAGCAGCTCCCATATCTCCCTCTGCCATGGGTGCCACCCCTCTCCCCTGGCACCCCCAGCAGCTCCCATATCTCCCCCTGCCATGGGTGCCACCCCTCTCCCCTGGCACCCCCAGCAGGGCCCCCTGCCCTGAGTGGCAGCTCTAACCCCCCGTCTGCCCCCAGGCATTGGCTGACGAGCGCCTACACGCAGTTCGCGGTGCCCTACTTCATTTACGACATCTACGCCATGTTCCTGTGCCACTGGCACAAGTACCGGGTGAAGGGGCACGAGGGCGCGGGGCCCCGCTCGCTGCGCACCGTCACCCGCGCCTTCCTGCACAAGGAGCTCCTCATGGTGCTGCACCACCTCTGCATGGTGCTGGTGTGCTTCCCCGTCTCCGTGGTGAGTGGGGCCCCATCCCTGCGGGGCCCCCCGATCCCCACGGGTGGCTGCACCACCTCTGCATGGTGCTGGTGTGCTTCCCCGTCCCCGTGGGGCCCGATCCCCGCAGGGCCCCCCGATCCCCACGGGGCCCCCCGATCCCGGCAGGGGGCTGCCCCACCTCTGCATGGTGCTGGTGTGCTTCCCCGTCTCCGTGGTGAGTGGGGCCCCATCCCCGCGGGGCCCCCCGATCCCCGCAGGGGGCTGCACCACCTCTGCATGGTGCTGGTGTGCTTCCCCGTCTCCGTGGTGAGTGGGGCCCCATCCCCGCGGGGCCCCCCGATCCCCGCAGGGGGCTGCACCACCTCTGCATGGTGCTGGTGTGCTTCCCTGTCTCCGTGGTGAGTGGGGCCCCATCCCCGCGGGGCCCCCCGATCCCCGCAGGGGGCTGCACCACCTCTGCATGGTGCTGGTGTGCTTCCCCGTCTCTGTGGTGAGTGGGGCCCCATCCCCGCGGGGCCCCCCTCTACCCGCAGGGCCCCCCGATCCCCGCAGGGGGCTGCACCACCTCTGCATGGTGCTGGTGTGCTTCCCCATCTCCGTGGTGAGTGGGGCCCCATCCCCGCGGGGCCCCCCGATCCCCAGGGGCCCCCGATCCCCGCAGGGGGCTGCACCACCTCTGCATGGTGCTGGTGTGCTTCCCCGTCTCCGTGGTGAGTGGGGCCCCATCCCCACGGGGCCCCCCGATCCCCAGGGGCCCCCCGATCCCCGCAGGGGGCTGCACCACCTCTGCATGGTGCTGGTGTGCTTCCCCGTCTCCGTGGTGAGTGGGGCCCCATCCCCGCGGGGCCCCCCTCTACCCGCAGGGCCCCCCGATCCCTGCAGGGGCTGCACCACCTCTGCATGGTGCTGGTGTGCTTCCCCGTCTCCGTGGTGAGTGGGGCCCCATCCCCACGGGGCCCCCCGATCCCCAGGGGCCCCCCGATCCCCGCAGGGGGCTGCACCACCTCTGCATGGTGCTGGTGTGCTTCCCCGTCTCCGTGGTGAGTGGGGCCCCATCCCCACGGGGCCCCCCGATCCCCAGGGGCCCCCCGATCCCCGCAGGGGGCTGCACCACCTCTGCATAGTGCTGGTGTGCTTCCCCGTCTCTGTGGTGAGTGGGGCCCCATCCCCACGGGGCCCCCCGATCCCCGCAGGGGGCTGCACCACCTCTGCATAGTGCTCGTGTGCTTCCCCGTCTCCGTGGTGAGTGGGGCCCGATCCCCAGGGGGGGCTGTGCCGAGGGAAGGGGTGGGACCGAGCCGCAGGATGGACGTGGGGGGGCTCATGCCCACGGGCTGACCCTCACCCCCCCTCTCTCCCCAGCTGTGGCGCCAGGGGAAGGGCGATTTCTTCCTGGGCTGCATGTTGATGGCCGAGCTGAGCACCCCCTTCGTCTGCCTGGGCAAGGTGCTCATCCTGGTGAGTGCCCGCCGGGGGCCGGACGCCTGGGTTCCGTTCCCAGCTGGGGGCGGGGGTGCCCGGAGGCCTGGGTCCTGTTCCCGGAGGGGGGTGGTGGTGCCCGGACGCCTGGGTCCCGTTCCCGGCCGGGGGAAGGGTGGGCTGCCCGGACGCCTGGGTCCCATTCCCGGCCGGGGGAGGGGGTGGGGTGCCCGGACGCCTGGGTTCCGTTCTCGGCCGGGGGAGGGGTGGGGTGCCCGGAGGCCTGGGTCCCGTTCCGGCCGGGGGAGGGGTGGGCTGCCCGGACGCCTGGGTCCCTCACGGCTCTGTCTCCCGCAGTACAAGCAGCAGCACACGCTGCTGCACAAGGTGAACGGGCTCCTCATGCTGGTGACCTTCTTCTGCTGCCGCATCCTGCTCTTCCCCTACATGTACTGGGCCTACGGGCGCCAGGCCGGGCTGCCCCTGCACCGCGTGCCCCTGGCGCTGCCGCCCGCCTGCAACCTGGGCGCCGCCCTGCTCCTGGCCCCCCAGCTCTACTGGTTCGGCCTCATCTGCCGCGGGGCCGCCCGCCTCTTCCGCCGCGCCCGGCCCAAGGACGCCGACGCCGCCCCCCTGCGCAACGGGCACGGCCCCGGGGGGCGGGCGCTGGACTGAGCCCCCGCCCTGCCAACGGGCACGGCCCCGGGGGGCGGGCGCTGGACTGAGCCCCCGCCCTGCCGAAGGGCACGGCCCCGAGGGGCGGGCGCTGGACTGAGCCCCCGCCCTGCACGACGGGCACAGCCCCGGGGGGCGGGCGCTGGACTGAGCCCCCGCCCTGCCGACGGGCACGGCCCCGGGGGGCGGGCGCTGGACTGAGCCCCCGCCCTGCACGACGGGCACAGCCCCGGGGGGCGGGCGCTGGACTGAGCCCCCGCCCTGCCGACGGGCACGGCCCCGGGGGGCGGGCGCTGGACTGAGCCCCCCCCGTGCCATGGGCACTGCCTCTGGGGCAGGCGCTGGACTGAAACCTCCCAGGCTCCCTGCTGTGCACCCAGGGCGACTGGGGGGGCTCGCTGGCCTGGGACCCCCCCGCCCGCCTGGTGCAACGGGCACAGCTGGGGGGTGGGCACTGCATGAGGGGCAGAGCCCCAGGGCGCTGGCCTGAGCCCTTCCCCCGTGATGGGCACCGGGGGACCTGACACCCGCTGCCAGCGCCCGCAGCTTCAGCCTGATTTAGTTATTTATTGGGGGCCCCTGGGAATTCGCCGGGGGCAGCAGCAGGGGGAGCGGGGGCCCCCTTGGGCATCCCGGGATCCCGCTGGGCACCCCCCGCTCACGGGGGAGGAGGTGCGAAGTGGGGGCTTGGCCTGGAGACTGGGGGACCCTCTGGAGTCTCAGGGGCCGCCCAGCCAGACTCCACCAGTAGCCAGGGTTTGGGTGGACTTGGGGGCCCCCCGCACTGCCCCCCCCGTAGCAATAACCAGGCCCTGGGTGGAGAACTAGGGGCGGGGGGGTTATAACCTGGGGGCTGCAAAGGATTAAAGGAGACTTGATCTAAAGCCGCCGCCGCCTCCGGGTGCTTATTGCCCCCCCGCCGGGAGCTTGGGGGAGCAGGGGCTGCGGGTCGGGAGTGAGGGGCACCGGCGGAGCTGGGGGGGCAGGGGCTGTGGGTCGGGAGCAAGGGGCACTGGGGGAGCAGAGGGCTGTGGGTCGGGAATGAGGGGCACCGGCGGAGCTGGGGGGGAGGGGCTGTGGATCGGGAGCAAGGGGCACTGGGGGGCCAGGGGGCTGTGGGTCAGGAGTGAGGGGCACCGGGGGAGCTGGGGGGCGCAGGACTGGGGGGGCGCTGTGTCTGGCTGGGGCTCCCTGCCGCCCGTCCCCTCACTGGCTGAAGAACAGGGGCTGCTCCCCGCCCGAACGGGAGGTCGCCAGGAAAACTCCCCTCCCTCCCCTGCGCGGCGCTGCTGAGCGGGGAGACGCTCTGGTACATCAAGGCCAGGACTCTACTGCTCCCCCGCAGGACAGATTAACTTCCCCCTTCTTTGGTGCTCACTAAGGGGGCTGCACCACAGGATGATGGGCGCTGGTGCCAGGGGGCCGGCCCGGGGAGCCGTTCAGGGGGTGCTCGGCCAGGGGGCTCTGGGCCCGGCCCGTGGCGCCGATCGGGGGGGGGGGGGGCTGGGCCCGGGGGGCTCTGGGCCTGGCCCGTGGCGCCGTTCGGGGGGGGGGGCGGCTCGGCCAAGGGGCTCTGGGCCCGGCCCGTGGCGCCGTTCGGGGGGGGGGGCTCGGCCAGGGGGCTCTGGGGCCGGCCCATGGCGCCGTTCGGGGGGGGGGGGGGGCTCGGCCAGGGGGCTCTGGGCCTGGCCCGTGGCGCCGTTCGGGGGGGGGGGACTCGGCCAGGGGGCTCTGGGGCCGGCCCATGGCGCCGTTCGGGGGGGGGGGGGGGCTATGGGCCTGGCCCTCAGCTGGGTCCCGGTTGGGGCTGTTGGGGACAGAGGTTTGGCTCCGAGGAGAGTCACCAGCACCCACAGCAGGAGCCAGCCTGGAGCCCAGTGCCCCATAACCGCCTCCTCTTGGGGCGGGGCTCTAGCTGGCCACACCCCCGGGGAGCATGGAGCCCGCCCCAATGAGCCACGCCCACCACGTCGGCTGCCATCTTTATTGCAGAGTGTAAGGCCCAGTGGGGGGCGGGGCCCTCAGGCGTGGGGCCCCGGGGGGGGCCCGGGCAGGATGCCCAGCAGCCCCCCCGCCGTGGAGAAGAGGTTGATGGGGGAGGAGCCGTCGGTGATGAGGGCCGACTGGAGGCCCAGGCCCTTCAGCAGCTTCACCTAGGGGGGAGCGGGAGGGCGGTGAGTGACTGACAGGGTGGGACCCGCCCCCGCCCCCAGCCCCTTCCCAATCGTGTAAGCTCCACCCCTCCTGGGCCCCACCCCCAGACCGCTCCAGCCCCTCCCCACCCACTGCATCCCTCCAGCAAGCCCCGCCCCTGTCCACTGCATCCCTCCAGCAAGCCCCGCCCCTGCCCACTCCATCCCTGCAGCAAGCCCCGCCCCTGCCCACTCCATCCCTGCAGCAAGCCCCGCCCCCACATGCTCTAAGCCCCGCCCCTGCCCACCTGCAGCTCCGGCCCGGCCAGCGCGATGTCCCGCAGGGTCTCGGGCCCGATGGCTTCAGTCACCCGCTGGAACTTCTGCACCTCCACCTCGGCCAGCAGCTGGGCCCGCGCCGCCTCCTGCTCGCCCTGCGCCCGGGCGAAGCGCAGCTCCTGCTCCCGCGCCCGGCCCAGCCGCGCCAGCTCCGACTCCTGCGCCGGGGCAGGGGGGCGGGGGTTAGGGGGGCAGCTCCCAGTGCTCCCCGGGGCCTTCCTGCCGGCCACGCCCCCGCCTCCCCAGAGCCCCCCCGCGCCCCTGTGGGCCACGCCCCCGCCTCCCCTCCCCAGAGCCCCCCCGCGCCCCTGTGGGCCACGCCCCCGCCTGCCCTCCCCAGAGCCCCCCCGCGCCCCTGTGGGCCACGCCCCCGCCTCCCCTCCCCAGAGCCCCCCCGCGCCCCTGTGGGCCACGCCCCCGCCTCCCCTCCCCAGAGCCCCCCCGCGCCCCTGTGGGCCACGCCCCCGCCTCACCCCCCCGCACTCCTGCCGGCCACGCCCCCGCCTCCCCCCACCCCCCCCTGTGGGCCACGCCCCCTCCCCAGACTCCCCCCCAGCACTCCTGCCGGCCACGCCCCCGCCTCCCCCCACCCACCCCTGTGGGCCACGCCCCCTCCCCAGAGCCCCCCCGCACTCCTGCCGGCCACGCCCCCGCCTCCCCCCACCCACCCCTGTGGGCCACGCCCCCTCCCCAGACACCCCCCCGCATTCCTGCGGGCCACGCCCCCGCCTCCCCCCCCACTCCTGCGGGCCACACCCCCTCCCCAGACACCCCCCCGCATTCCTGCGAGCCACGCCCCCCCCATCCACCCTGTGGGCCATGCCCCCCCCAGACTCCCCCCCCCCAGCACTCCTGCGGGCCACGCCCCGACTCCCTCTGCCCACCTCTGTGGGCCACGCCCCTCCCCGGACTCACCCACCCACCCCTATGGTCCATGCCCCCTCCCCAGGGTCCCCCCAGCCCCGCCTCCTCACCGTCTCAATGGTGGCTGCTTCTGCCTTCAGCTTGGCCTGTTCCACAGCCGCCTCGCCCGCGATCCGCGCCGCCTCCGCCTTGGACTGGGCCTCGGCCCGCGCCGCGCCGGCGCTCTCCACTGCCGCGCTGGGGGTGGGGCCAGACGGGGTCACAGACCCCGTACGCCCCCCGGTCTCTCTCCCGGAGCTGTCCAGCCACTGAGCCCCCAATCCTGCCCCCCACCCCCACCCTCAGACTCTCCCGATGCCCCAACCCCACTCCCGGACTCTCCCCAATCCCACCCCCCGATGCCCCGATCCCGCCCCTGGACTCTCCCCAATCCTGCCCCGGCCACCGCCCCCCCGCCCCCACCCCCAGACTCTCCCGATGCCCCGATTCCACCCCTGGACTCTCCCCAATCCCGCCCCCCGATGCTCCGATCCCGCCCCTCGACTCTCCCCAATCCTGCCCCGGCCACCCCCCCCGATCCCACCCCCAGCCCCCAGATCTCACCCCAGTCCCACCCCCAGAATTCCCCAATGCCCCGATCTCAACCCTGGACTCCCCCTGATCCCTCCCTTGGCCACAGACTCCCCCCGATCCTGCCCCTGGCCGCCCCGGGCCACCCGAGGCCTCCCAGTGGCCACTTCTCCACCGATCCTGCCCCTGGACTCTCCCTAATGCCCCTATCCTGTCTCCGGACTCCCCCTGATCCCATCCCCATCCCCTGACCTCCCCCCATCCCCAGCCACTGAGCCCCCCCGCGACACCCCGATCCTGCCCCCGTCTCCCCCGACCCCCCAATCCCACCAGCTGGACTTCCTTCCCCTGACCCCCCCATCCCCTCCCCTGGTTCCCCAACCTCAGTGCCTCCAGCTCCAGCAGCTCCTTCCGGGCCCGCTCGGCCTCCGCCTGGTCCAGGATTTTCTGCCGCTCCAGCCGCCCCCGCGCCTCCTGTTCCAGCCGCTCAGCCTCGTGCCTGGGGGAGACGGGCTGGGGTGAGGGGGGCTGGGGGGCAGGGCTGGGGGGGAGCCAGCCCCTGGGGGGGGAGCCCGTACCTGGCGGCCGCCTCCTGGGAGTTGGTGGTGATCTCGATGGCCAGCTGGACACTCCTCTGCAGCGCGTCCCGCGTGCGCTGGTCCACCGGCTCCACGCTCTGGATGTCCACACTGCTCACCACCAGCCCGTTCTGCGGGAAGCGCAGGCAGCTGCGCACCTGCAGCTCCGCGTCGAAGCCGAACACGGCCGAGCAGATGATCCGGTTCGAGTTCTGGGGACGGGGGGATCGTGGGGTGCTGGGGGGAGCAGCCCAGAACCCCCACATTCACCCGCAGCCAGGCTGGCAGGGACCAGCCCAGGAACCGCAGACCCGTGGAGAAGTGGCGGCCGGGGGCCCAGTTCCAGGTGGCACCCCAGGGAGTTCGGGGCGTGGGCGCCCAGGGCCGTGCCGGGGGGAGGCAGGCCTGGGGGGGAGTGCCGGAGGGCTGGGGGGGCACGCGGGGGGGGCGCCCAGGGCCGTGCCGGGAGGAGGCAGGCCTGGGGGCTCGGGAAGGCCTGGGGGGGGGGGGGAGAGCCGGGGGGAGGCAGGCCCGGGGGGGAGTGCCGGAGGGCCGGGGGGGCACGCAGGGCCGGGGGGGGCACGCAGGGCCGTGCAGGGGGGAGGCAGGCCTGGGGGCTCGGGAAGGCCTGGGTGGGGGGAGGGCCGGGGGGAGGCAGGCCCGGGGGGGAGTGCCGGAGGGCTGGGGGGGCACGCGGGGGGGCGCCCAGGGCCGTGCCGGAGGGAGGCAGGCCTGGGGGCTCGGGAGGGGGCACGCGGGGGGGGGGCACGCAGGGCCGTGCCGGGGGGAGGCAGGCCTGGGGGGGGAGTGCCGGAGGGCCAGAGGGGCACGTGGGGGGGGGGGCCCAGGGCCGTGCCGGGGGAGGCAGGCCTGGGGGCTCGGGAAGGCCGGGGGGGGAGGGCCGGGGGGGGCACGCAGGGCCGTGAAGGGGGAGGCAGGCTTGGGGGCTCGGGAGGGGGCACGCCGGGGGGGCACGCAGGGCTGTGCCGGGAGGAGCCAGGCCTGGGGGCTCGGGAGGGGGCATGCCGGGGGGGCACGCAGGGCTGTGCCGGGAGGAGCCAGGCCTGGGGGCTCGGGAAGGCCGGGGGGGGAGTGCCGGGGGGGGGCCCCCCTACCTTGTGGAAGTCGTCGAAGGTGACGGAGGCCACGGCCCCGCGGATGCGGGAGGCCAGCGCTTTGCAGGCGTCTCCCACGAAGTCCGGGACGCTGAAGAGCCGGGAGAGCGCCGGGGGGTCGGGGGGCGCCGGCACCTCGAAGTGCCTGCGGGGGACAGGGCAGTTGGGGGGCTGAAGGGCAGAGGGCCCTGAAGGGCCGGCGCTGGGCTCAGCCTGGCACCCCCCTGCCGCCCCCCAGCCCCTCACCAGTTGTAGGCCAGCTGCAGCTGCAGCCGGGCGTGGTCGGCCGTCTCGATGGTGACGATGTCGGTGCAGAAGTCGGGGCCGAGCAGCAGGCAGAGCGAGCGGCGGCTGTGGGGGGTCTTGGGCCGCCCCCCCGACAGGCTGAGCACCGTGAACTGCTCGTCCGGGCCCAGCAGAACCAGCTCCGGGCCCAGCACCACCCTGCGGGGGAGGGGAACGTGAGCCCCACACGCCGGGGGAGGGAGCCCCAGGGACCCCCCAGCCCCCCCGCTCACCTGGCCTGCCGCTCCCGATAGTCGTACACCTGCACAGCTGCGTTGTGGGGCACCCGGTAACTCACCACCTGGGTCTTGTCACGGGGGGGCCCCTCCCCTCCCTGGGGGGGCGCCCCAGAGCGGTCGGCCACAGCGTCCCAGCCCGAGGACAGCAGGGCCTCCACCTTGGGGGGCAGATCCTTCTCCCAGAGCTCCTCGTCCTCCGTCAGCATGTAGGTGTGGCCGATCACCGCCCGCACCTGCGGACGGGGGGGTCAACGGGGGCCCAGAAGCCCATGGGGGGCAGGGATTGGGGTACTGGGGGGCAGGGATACGGGACACTGGGGCAGGTCGGGGGGCAGGGATACGGGGTACTGGGGGGCAGGTCGGGGGGCAGGGATATGGGGTACTGGGGGGCAGGGATACCGGATGCTGGGAGGGCAGTGGGGGGCAGGGATACGGGACAGGGGCAGGCCGGGGGGCAGGGATACGCGGCCCTGCTCACCTTGCCTGTCTTGATATCCCGCACGTAGATCCCCTCGTTCTCGCCCAGGGGGGTGGCACAGCGCTGCTCCACCACCTCCACCTCTGCCGGCGGCACGTACTCCAGGGGCCCCCGGATGAGCCAGCGATCGCCCGGCTTCCGAAGCAGCTCACCGCCGTCCTGTGGGTGCCAGGATCCCGGTGCCCCTCACTCCCGACCCGCAGCCCCTGCCCGCCCAGTCCTGCCGGTGCCCCTCACTCCCGACCCGCAGCCCCTGCCAGCCCAGCCCTGCCCCCCCAGCCCTGCCGGTGCCCCTCACTCCCGACTCGCAGCCCCTGCCAGCCCAGCCCTGCCCCCCCAGCCCTGCCGGTGCCCCTCACTCCCGACTCGCAGCCCCTGCCAGCCCAGCCCTGCCCCCCCAGCCCTGCCGGTGCCCCTCACTCCCGACCCGCAGCCCCTTCCAGCCCAGCCCTGGGCTCTCCCCACCTCATCCGAGTCCTCCAGCTTGCTCAGTGCCCGCAGCAGCAGCCCTTCATCATCCGAGAGGATGTAGATGTCCTGGATCCCCTCCTTCAGAGACTCCCCTGGCTGCAGGAAGAACGACTTCTCCCCCTGGAGCAATGAATGGGGGTGGGGGGGTTCCGTGAGAATCCACAGTACCCAAGAAATATGGGGCAGGTGTGTGGGCATATAGTCTAGGTAATATGGTATTATTTACTATGCATATAAACTAGGAAATATGGCAAGACCATGCCTCAGTGAATATTTTATTCCTTTTCCCACTTATTGCCGAAGAGAGAAGGCAACACCTGCCCAGACAGTCTGAAAAATACGGTTAGACCCACCCGACTCCAAAATGAGGAGCTTCTTTTTCTGTTATTCTACATATAGGCTAGAAAATACAGTAATCCCTTGCCTATAGTCTAGGAAATACGGTAAGCCCCCTTCCACAACGGCCTTGTCAACAATCACCTTTAAAGTGGAAATACAGTAACCATCTGCTCCTATACCCTGGGTAATACGGTACCCCCCCCCCTCCCTCCAAGCTGTAGCTGCTCCTAGGACCTGGCAACTGACATCCCCCCCCCCCCATCTATAACTGCAGCTATAATCTGGTATATACGGTAGCTGGTCTATCCCCAGCCCTCTCTGTATTTCTACTGACCAGCCAGGAGTCCTGGTGGCACCTTAGACCCAGGCAAACCGGCCAAACGGACACAAACGGTCGGAGCCACCGGAGCCTCCCTGGCCACGCGACCACAGACCGAGCCTGGGGACCGGGAACGACCCCGTCGAACGCGGCCTGGGAGCGATGCCCCGTCCCCCCTCTCGCCTGCCTGCAAATGGGCCCTTTTCAGTCCCACCCCGAAGTCTCGTCTCCCCGCTGAGGGCCCCCGACTGACCCCTCGGTCGGAGTGTGTGTGGGGGGGGTGACCCCCGTGTGTATGTGCCGCCCCGGGCACCCGCTCAGGCCCCAATCAGTGGGTCAGTCTCTCCGGTGCCACAAGGACGCCTGGTCCCTTTGCGGATACAGACTAACATGGCGGCTACTCTGAAACCTTTACTTCTAATAATTACGGTAGACGCAGCCATTCTGGGCCCCATTCGGTTACCGTACTTACTAGGATACAGGCGGCTACAAGAAAGAGGTAATTAGAAGGGTAACTATGACATCCCATAGAGGCACATTATTACCATAATTACTAGCATAAATGTGCCCCACAGCTATACATAGAGGTACTGTAGTGTCAGAGAAACAAAACTACCGTATATGTTAGAATAAACATGTACAAATAATATTTGCCAGCTCTCAGCGGGGCAGCCGTGTTTGTCTGGATCAGTAAAAGCGGCACCGTAGAGACTAACGCTCCAAGACGGCTGTTAGTCTCTACGGTGCCACGGGACCTGCCACGTCAGTGGTCCTCAACCTTGTCCGCGGGGCGGGCGCCGGACGACCCGCCGAGGACCGTGGCCACCGGACAAGCAGCCACCGAAATGCCGCTAAATATGGCAGGATTTCAGTGGTCACGCTTCTCGGGGGCATTTCGGCGGCTGCTCGTCCGGTGGCCAGTAGGCGGGTGTGTCACGGAGTGGGGGGGAGTCCGGCCCTGCACCCCTCTGCCCAGGACTCCCAGTGACTCTCAGCCAGCCAGGAAAACAGAAGGTTTATTGGACACCAGGAGCACAGGATACAGCAGAGCTCGTGTTCAGAGCCAGGACCCCTCAATCTGGCCCTCCTGGGGGTTCGGGGTGTCTGGATTCCAGCCTAGGTTCCCCTGCAAACCCACCACCCAGGTCCCAAACCGAAAAACTGACCCCACCCCCTCCACTCAGCTCCTTTCCTTTGTCTAGCTCCCGGGCAGAGGTGTCACCTCCCCTCCCCCCTGCCTAGCTCAGGTTACAGGCTGAATCCCTGTCCCTCACCTATCTCCACAGCCCCTACTCCAGGCCCGCGGGCCCTGCCCCTACAAGATATAGTTACCATATATAAGGGTGTAAACGCGCCCAAGGAGATACACCACATTACCTTAGTTACTGACACAAGCGCCCCCCAACATAATAGGCACTAGCATAAATATTCCTCATGAGACACTTGTACTATATTTACTAGAATATAAGTGACCCTTCAATCTACAGTGCTGCTGTGCTGACTGGAATACACATGCCCCACAGCACTACCACATTTAGTGGAATAAATGCGCCCCAGGAGCTCCGCAGCCTTACCAGACGCAGCACCTGCACATACACACAGTACTACAAGTGCTACCGTATTCCCTAACGTAACCGTGCCCCATATTGTCAGGTACACACATGGCCGCTATACCTTGATCACCTTCTCCTGGCCCAGCTGGGGCTTGCCGTCCGGCCCCACGGGGTCGCACACCACGCAGTACTGGCGGCTGCTCAGCGTGGTGATCTCCACAATGCCCACCACCTCCTCGTAGACATCGGGGATGTAGGCCTCGCTCTGCGCCAGCGTCACCAGCCACTCCTCCCCCGTCCGGCGCACCGTGTCCTGCGGGTCCCGGAAGGTCTTGGTGGCGCGGAGATGCAGAGCCCTCTACGGGGGAAAGGGGAACACGGCCATCGGCAAGGGGGGAGCCGGGTCCTGGCTATTCCCTCCTTCCCCAAGGACCCCCAACTCCCCTGCCCCAGATCCCCCTCTTCCCCACATCTTCCCCACATCTTCCCCCCGGTCCCCCACATCTTCCCCTTGTCCTTCCCCCCAGCTCACATCCAGCTTCCCCCATTTTCCTCCCCCCCAGGACCAGATCCATTTCACACCCTCCCAGTCCCTCCCGACCCCGGACTCTCCCATCCCCTCCACTCCCAGCCAACTCCCTTCCCCCCCCCACTTCCCTTAGGGGTAGGAGTCCTGCCCCCTCACCTCACAGCAAGGGAGCTCCTCCCCTGGGTTGGATACTCAGCCCCACCCTGTCCTGCCCACCCCAGCACCCCCCCACCCCAGTGCAGATCACAAACACCCACCCACCCCCACACAGTGCAGATCGCACCCCCACCCCCACACAGTGCAGATCGCACCCACACCTGGTGCAGATCACGCTCACACACACCCGGTGCAGATCACAAACACACACCCACACAGTGCAGATCGCATACACCCCCCCACACAAAGTCTGGTGCAGATCACGCACACACCCACACCCAAACCCAAACCCGGTGCAGATCACACACCCACACAAACACACACCCACACCCGGTGCAGATCGCACACACACACACACAGGGTGCAGATCACACACCCACACCGAGCCTGGTGCAGATCACACCCCCACACAAACACCCCCCCACACCCGGTGCAGATCGCACACACCCACACCGGGTGCAGATCACACACCGACTGCCACCAGCACCCCTTGCCCACCTGCCCAGCCCCCACTTACCTTCTCTGTCAGCACAAAAGCATCCACAATGTCAACCACCTCCTCAAACACGCCAGGGAGATACGCACCCACTCGCTTCACCAGCCACTCCTCACCTGGGGGGAGAGACACATGGCTACACCTGGGGACTGAGGGGCACCAGAGAGCAGTGGGGGCAGGGCTGTGGGTCGGGCGTGAGGGGCATCAGCAGAGCTTGGGCAGGGGGCGGGCGCAGGGCTGGGCTGGCAGGGGCTGCAGGTTGGGAGTGAGGGGCACAGGCCTGGGCTAGGAGGGGGCTGCGGGACGGGAGTGAGGGGCGCTGGTGGGGCAGGGCGGAGGGGATCTGGGGGCCGTGGGGTGGGAGTTAGGGGTGCCAGCAGCATGGAGGGGGGGCCCAGGGCTGAGGGTCAGGAGTGAGAGGCGCTGGGTGAGGGGTGCTGGCAGTGCCGGGGGGGGGGTGCGCAGGGCCACAGGGCAGGAGTTAGGGGCGCGTGTAGCGTGGGGGGCCCCAGGGCCGCCAGTGCAGGGCGCCGGCAGCGCGGGGGGGCCAGGGCCGCCAGTGAGGGGCGCCGGCACGCAGGGGTGGGGGGGGCGCCGGCAGCGCGGGGGGGCCAGGGCCGCCAGTGAGGGGCGCCGGCAGCACGGGGGGTACCTGTGACCCGCCGGGTCCCCTCCCGGTCCGTACACTCCTTGCGGGCTCGGAGGCGGATGGCCTGGTTGTGCCGGATGACGGTCGCCTGGCTGATTTCCACCACCTCCACCTCGGTGCGCGGGATGTAGGTGCCTGCGGGAGGCTGGCATTAGCCGCGGGAGCCCAGCCGGCCCGGCTCGCCCAGCCCCCGGCCCAGCCCACTCACCTGGCCCCTCGAAGAGGAATTCGTCCCCGGCCACAAACTTCTCCCCCTGATCGTCCTCGAAATCCAGCAGGGCCTTGAGGTGCAGCGCGGTGTCAGGCAGCACCACCTGCAGGGCCGTGATCCCCTGGGGAGAGAGGGGGGGTCAGGGCGCGGCTCGGGGGCGGCCGGCCGGGCCGGGCCGGGGGCTGGGCTAGGCGTTACCTGCTGGATCTCCTCCCCCGGGTACAGGGGGAAGGGGGGCTGGCTGAGCCGGATCTCCAGGTCCGCATGCCGCAGCAGCGCCTGCCCTGAGGCATCGAACTGGACCCCGGCGCCCGGCGCCCGCACCACGGGGTTCCGCACCGCGCAGTAGTGCCGGGGGGGCACCGTCACCATCTTGGCCGGGGGGAAGACGACCCTGCGGGCGGGGGGGGGAACACGTCACGGGGGTGCTGGGAAACGAGCCCGTGACCCCCCAGCCTCCCCTAACCCCACCCCCCGGCCTCCCCCCACCCCGCCCCCTCTGCCCCAGCTGCAGCACCCCTCACCGCTCATTGTCCTGGCGGATGTAGGTCTGCGGCCCCACCTCCACGCGGGTCACGTTGGAGTTCTGGTCCAGCACGTGGATGTAGTGGTGGGGGGGGATGCGGATGATGGACTCCTCGGCCATGTCGGCTGGGGGGGGCAGGGCGGGGAGTTAGCAGCCCCCGGATCAGCCCCAACCCAGCCCCCGATCCCAGCGCAAACAGAGCGACCGGCCCAGCCCCTTTCCCAGAACCCTCTGCACCAGGGCTGCGCCCGCGGCTCCCTGCCAGCCCCGCCCCATGGCCCCGGGCACCTGCACTAGGATCCCCGCCCCCGGGGAATTTCCCCTCCGGCCACGTTACAGCCCTAATCCCAGAGCAAACTGGGAGCGGCCCAGCCGCATTCCCAGAACCCTCTGCGCCAGAGCTGCGCCAGGACCAACACCCAGTTCCATGCCCGGGGCGTCGGTGCCAGGACCGACCCCTCCCCCCTCCCACGCCCGAGGCGCCCGAGCCAGGACCGACCCCTGCCCCCGCCTGCGCCCGGGGCGCCCGCGCCAGGACAGACCCCTCCCTCCTCCCACGCCCGAGGCGCCCGAGCCAGGACCGACCCCTGCCCCCGCCTGCGCCCGGGGCGCCCGCGCCAGGACCGACTCCTCCCTCCTCCCCCGCCCGGGGCGCCCGAGCCAGGACCGACCCCTGCCCCCGCCCCCGGCGCCCGCGCCAGGACTGACCCCTCCCTCCTCCCACGCCCGGGGCGCCCGAGCCAGGACCGACCCCTCCCCCCGCCCGCGCCCGGGGCGCCCGCGCCAGGACCGACCCCTCCCCCCGCCAGGACCGACCCCTCCCACGCCCGGGGCGCCCACGCCAGGACCGACGCCTCCCCCGACCGGGGCGCCCACGCCAGGACCAACACCCAGTTCCATGCCCGGAGTGCCCGCGCCAGGACCGACCCCTCACCCCTCCCGCGCCCGGGGCCCCCGCGCCAGGACCGACCCCTCCCCCGCCCGGGGCCCCCGCGCCAGGACCGACCCCTCCCCCCTCCCCCGCCCGGGGCGCCTGCGCCAGGACCGACCCCTCCCCCCTCCCGCGCCCGGGGCGCCCGCGCCAGGACCCCCCCCCTCCCCCGCCCGCGCCCCGACCCCCCCCGGACCGAGCACAGACCCCTCCCCCGCCCGGTGCGCCCGCGCCAGAACCGAGCCCTCCCCCCTCCCGCGCCCGGGGCGCCCGCGCCAGAACCGACCCCTCCCCCCTCCCCCGCCCGGGGCGCCCGCGCCAGAACCGACCCCTCCCCCCTCCCCTGCCCGGGGCGCCCGCGCCGGGACCGACCCCCCCCCTGTCCCGCGCCAGGACCGACCCCCCCCCTGTCCCGCGCCAGGACCGACCCCCCCCCCAGTCCCGCGCCCGGGGCGCCCGCGCCAGGACCGACCCCGCTCCCAGAGCTCCAGCGCCTGGTTTCCGCCCCCGCCCCTGGGGTGACTCAGGTTTGCGGGGGGGGGGGGGGGGTTGGGGGCAATCCCCGGCCCTGACCCCAGAGCCCCCCCCCCGCCTGCCCCTCCCCCACCCGCAGAGACACAAACCGACCAGCCGCTTCCTGCAGGGCCCAGCGGGGAGTGAGCCGCACCCGCCCCGGGCTGGGACTAGGACTGGGACTGGGGCTGGGCGGGACCAGCTTAAAGGGGCAACGGAGCCACACACCCCAGTTCCGGGCCGGTGGGCCCCCCTTCCCGTCACGGACCCCCCCAGTCCTGGGGGTCCGTGAGATGGGGAAGGGGGGCCCAGTCCTGGGGGGGCCTTGAGATGGCGAAGGGGGGCCCAGAACTGGGGGGGCCGTGACGGGAAGGGGGGCCCAGGACTGGGGGGGCCGTGAGATGGCGAAGGGGGCCCCAGGACTGGGGGGGCCGTGACGGGAAGGGGGGCCCACCGGCCCCGGACTGGGGTGTATGGCTCCGTTGCCCCTTTAAGCGGGTCCCTCCCAGCCCGGGGCGGGTGCGGCACAGTCCCAGCTGGGCCCTGCAGGAAGCGGCTGGTCGGTTTGTGTCTCTGCGGGTGGGGGAGGGGCAGCCTGCCGCCTCTTAGCCCCTCCCCTCCTGATACCTAGCCCCGCCCCCTCTTGGCTCCTCCCCTCCTGATACCTAGCCCCGCCCCCTCCTGCTAGCCTGTCCCGCCTTCCTAGCCCCTTCCACTCCAGGACTGGGGGGGGCCATGATGGGAAGGGGGCCCAGGGCAGCAAGAGGAGAGGAGCCAAGAGGGGGCGGGCTAGGAGGGGGTGGGGCTGGGTAGCAGGAGGGGCGGGGCTAAGAGGGCGCGAGGCTGGGTATCAGGAGGGGCGGAGCCAAGAGGGGGCGGGCTAAGAGGGGGCGGGGCTGGGTAGCAGGAGGGGAGGGGCTAGGATGGGGCGGGGCTAGGTAGCAGGAGGGGAGGAGCTAGGATGGGGCGGGGCTAGGTAGCAGGAGGGGAGGAGCTAGGAGGGGCCGGGCAAGGGTAGCAGCAGGGGCGGGGCTAGGAGGGGGCGGGGCTGGGTAGCAGGAGGGGAGGAGCTAGGATGGGGCGGGGCTAGGTAGCAGGAGGGGAGGAGCTAGGAGGGGGCAGTGTAGGATAGCAGGAGGGGCGGGGCTAAGAGGGGCAGGGCAGCAGGAGGGGAGGGGCTAAGAGGGGCGGGGCTGGGTAGCGGGAGGGGCGGGGCTAAGAGGGCGCGAGGCTGGGTATCAGGAGGGGAGGAGCCAAGAGGGGGCAAGGCAGCAGGAGGGGCGGGGCATAGTAGCTGGAGGGGAGGAGCTCATTGGGGCGGGGCTGCATAGCAGGAGGGGGTGGAGCGTGGGGTGACCGGGGTCCCTTGGGGCCCGGCCCGCGCGCGCGCGCGCCGCACCCGTTTTGCGAAGCCTTTCTTCCCGCCTCTTTGTTGCGCATGCGCCACTTCATGTGTTCCCCGCGCGCATTGGCGCACGCACATGCGCAGTTCTCACCCATGTCCCATTTTGCGCGTGCGTATCTCGCCTATCCCTTTTTCCTTTCGTCCGCATATGCCTTGCGGCTCTACTTTCCCCGAATGCGCATGCTCCACTGCCTTTCCCTCCCCCCCCCGTCCAGGTTTGCGCCACTGAGCGTGCGCGTTTCCGCCATAGTCCCCGATGCGCATGCGCTTCTGTTTAGTCTCCTCTCTGTGACGCCACATGCGCCGCCATCTTGTCTTGCCCCTCCTGCGCACGCGCCTCCCCCAGCTTGTCCCAGTGCGCAGGCGAATCGCTCCCACTTCCATGGGTGCGTGCGCGGCTGCCCGCCCGGCGGGCGCCCTGATTGGCCGGTGTCTGAGCAGGGGCGGGGCTAGCGCCAAACACAAATGTCCGCGGCCCGCGCGAGCCGCAGCTTGTGCCGGACCCGAAAGAGAGCAGGGGGCTCGGTGAGCGCGAGGCGGGGGAGCAGCTGGGGGAGGGGCAGGGCATAGGGATGGGGGCGGTAGAGGGGCGGGAGGAGCCCGGAAGCTGGGGGGGCCATGGGGGGCAGCGAGCAGCAGGCTCACCCCCTAGCCCCTCTTGCTGTCTCCTAACTCCCCCCGCCCCCCCAGCCCCAGGGGGGCGCCATGCTGTCCCGGCAGAGCCCCCCGGCCCCCGTGCGAGTCTGCGTCCGCCTGCGCCCCTGCAGCCAGGGGGAGCCCTGCATCCGCGGCCTGGACTCCCGCTCCCTGGAGATCGTCAATTGGAGGAACAAGCTGGAGACTATGCAGTACCAGTAAGTGGGGGGGGGGGTGTCCCCAGCTGGGGGTGCCCCTGGGCTGAGCTCCTCCCTCGCCATCACAGCCCTTCCCTGTCCTCCAGGTTCGACACCTTCTATGGCGATCAAGCCACCCAGCATGACCTCTACAGCGGCTCCGTGCAGCCTGTCCTGTGCCACCTGCTGGAGGGGCAGAACGCCAGTGTGCTGGCCTATGGGCCCACCGGTGCTGGTGAGTGAGGGGGAGGCTGAGCCCAGAGGCGGGGCAGGGCGCTGTGGAAGTTGAGGAAGTGATTTCTTGCCCCCCACCCCAGGTAAGACGCACACCATGCTGGGCAGCCCAGAACAGCCAGGTGTGATCCCACGGGCGCTGCGGGATGTCCTGCAGATGACACGGGAGGCGAGCCGCTCACCCGGGGCTGAGGAGTGGGACTTCTCCGTCTCCATGTCCTACCTGGAGATCTACCAGGAGAAGGCAAGTATGGGAGTGGGGAGGACAGGACTAGGGGTGGGGGAAGAACTGTCCAGCCAGCTGCTGGACCCTCTGTTGCAGATCCACAGGATGGGTACTAAGACCCCAGCTTTGGAGCAGTCTCTGGGAGGGAGCCAGACTCCCGAGGGGTCCCACTCTTCTTCTAGGGGAAGCCACAGGCCCCGCCACCTCTTTAGGCTGGAGGAGCCTGCAGCCCCGAGTCCCACTGAGACCCCAGACGACACTTGTACCGTCTCCGGCAGCATTTGCAGAGCCACGCAGCCAGCGCTGGTAACAATGGGTTCGTTAGCCGGCTGGACAGTGGGGCAAATCCTTGGTTAGCCAGAGAGGGAAGTTACAGCCCAGCCCAGCCCATCCTAGTCAGCCCAAGCCCCCTGCTCTGACCTCCCCTTGGCCCAGTTCAGATGTATCCCCAAAGCCCTCAGCAGCTGACCTTTAACCAGCGGCACCTCCCTGGTCCTGCTTCTCCAGCTGGGCAAACGCTGCCGAGAGGTGGGCCGGCCATGGTCTGCCCAGGTGACTGGGGTTGCCATTGTCTTCTCAGAAACACCACTGATGGGGCCTAAGGCTCCAGACAGCTTGGAGCCATTCACACCTGTGGGCTGACAGACCTTCTCCCCACTGCGTGATGGTGCAGCATAGAGGGGAAACCGAGGCACACAGGCTTCATGAAAATATGACACAATTCCCACCCACCAGTCCGGGTGGGGCTGGCAGGTGTATGTGGGGGGTGAACCAGGAGGGAGATGCACTGGTAGGTGTCACCGTTTGGGGGAGACAAGGCCCTGCACCCCCGGTTTCCTGCGATTCACCGGGACTCTCAGCCAGCCAGTAACACAGAACGTTTATTCGATGACAGGAACACAGTGTAAAACAGAGCTTGTAGGTACAGACAACAGGACCTGCCTCAGTTAGGCCCATCTTGGGGGGGGGGGGCAGGGAGGCCAAGAGCCTTATCTGGGCTCCCCTCCATTTTCCCAGCCAGCTCCAAACTGAGACTCTCCAGCCCCTTCTCTCTGGCCTTTGTGGTGTGGGGGTGCTGGGAGCCCTGATGGTCCAAGATAGGGGTGGGAGCCCTGGCGGTCTGGGGTAGGGGGGAGCCTTCCCCTGATGTTCCCCCAACTCCAGGTGCTGGACCTGCTGGAGCCGTCCCAGCAGGACCTGCCGATCCGGGAGGACCGGGACCGGAACATCCTGATCCCGGGGCTGACTGAGCGGGAGCTCAGAGGCTTCGGGGACTTCGAGCGGCACTTCCTGCCGGCCAGCCGCAACCGCACGGTAGCCTCCACTCAGCTCAACGACCGCTCGAGCCGCAGCCACACCGTGCTGCTGGTGCGGGTGGCACGGAGCCAGCGGGTGCCCCCCCACCGCCACCACGTGGCCAAGCTCTGCCTCATCGACCTGGCTGGCTCCGAGGACAACCGGCGCACTGGCAACCGCGGCCTGCGGCTCAAGGAGAGCGGAGCCATCAACGCCTCCCTGCATGTGCTCAGCAAGGTGGTGGACGCCCTCAACCAGGGGCTGCCCCGCGTGCCGTACCGCGACAGCAAGCTCACCCGCCTGCTGCAGGTGTGCCGGGGTCCTGGCGGGGGCGGAACGGATGCTGGGGTCCAATCCTGGAGGGAGGGGGGGTGCAGACACCAGGACGCTGCCCCGGCTCTGCTCCCACCTGCTGTTCTCCTGCAATGAAGCCGGGAGCTCTTGGGCGTCACAGGCTCAGCATCAAACTCAAACTCTCGGGATGTGGGGCCTGGAGCAGAGAGAGCCAAGGGGACAAAAACCGGATACGGGGAAGGGGCAGCGCCAAATGCACAGTCCCCTGCCCTGCCCTGCCCAGCTCTGCCAGCATGGGGGGACTGGTGCAGGACTCCTGGGTTCTCTCCCGGCTCTGGAAGGGGAGGGGCGGCTGGTGGGCTAGAGCAGGGGGGGCAGGTGCAGGACTCCTGGGTTCTCTCCCGGTTCTGGAAGGGGAGGGGCGGCTGGTGGGTTAGAGCAGGGGGGGGGCAGGTGCAGGACTCCTGGGTTCTCTCCCGGCTCTGGAAGGGGAGGGGCGGCTGGTGGGTTAGAGCAGGGAGGGCAGGTGCAGGACTCCTGGGTTCTCTCCTGGCTCTGGAAGGGGAGGGGCGGCTGGTGGGGTCGAGCAGGGGGGGGGGCAGGTGCAGGACTCCTGGGTTCTCTCCCGGCTCTGGAAGGGGAGGGGCGGCTGGTGGGTTAGAGCAGGGGGGGCAGGTGCAGGACTCCTGGGTTCTCTCCTGGCTCTGGAAGGGGAGGGGCGGCTGGTGGGTTAGAGCAGGGGGGGGGGGGCAGGTGCAGGACTCCTGGGTTCTCTCCCGGCTCTGGAAGGGGAGGGGCGGCTGGTGGGTTAGAGCAGGGGGGGCAGGTGCGGGACTCCTGGGTTCTCTCTCTCCCCAGGACTCCCTGGGGGGCTCGGCTCACAGCGTGATCATTGCAAATGTCGCCCCGGAGCAACACTTGTATTTTGACACGCTGAGCACGCTGAACTTTGCTGCCAAGTCCAAGCAGGTGGTGAACCGGCCCTTTACCCAGGAGACGCTGCAGGCCCCAGGTAAGGCAGGGCCGGGGTGGGCTCCATGGGGCTGAGGGATCAATGGGGGGAGACCCCAGCCTGGCCTCACCCTTCTCTTCCCACAGCTGCACGCAAGAGACCTCGCGAGGACCCTGGAGCTGGCAGTGAGGGTGCCAGCCCCAGAGCCAAGAGCCCTCCCGAGGAGGAGCCCCCCGAGGCCGAGCCGCTCAGGTGAGGGGGGGGGAGCCCTGGGGGGGAGCGTGGGGGGGAGTCGCTGGGCTAATGGTCTCCTCTTCTCTCCCCCCAGCTCCCTGCTGCCCCTGGAGCAGCTGGACCCAAGGCTGGTGCAGCGGCTGCTGGTGCTGGAGCAGTTGGAGAAGCAGCAGGGGGGGGCCGGGCGGAGGCTGCCGCTGCTCAGCACCCCCCGGCGGGAGCGGGTGGCCGTGCTGCGCCAGCTGGAGGAGACGCGCCGCGAGCTGCAGGTGGGTGAGCCCCACCCCAGAGCCTGTTCCCATAGACTCCAGCCCCCAAGCCCCCTGTGCCTCCCCACTGACACGGCCTCCCCTGCAGAAGCTGAAGGAGAGGCAGAAGGAGCGGGAAGCCGGGGCGCTGCTGGACAAGGCCTGTCAGCCCAAGCCTCTGCACCACAGCGAGGCCCCCGCCGGGGCCCAGAACCAGACTGTGGTTCTCCCCCTGCAGCAAGGTAAGGGGGCGCAGGGCCCCAATCCTGGCCTGCTCTAACCACTAGACCGCACTCCCTTGTAGAGAACCCAGGAGTCCTGGCTCCCAGCCCCCCCCTCTAACCACCAGACCCCACTCCCCTCCCAGAGCCGGGACGGAACCCAGGAGTCCTGGCTCCTACCCTGCTAACCCTGCCCCCTGCTCCGCAGTGCAGACCCCCGTTGGGCAGCAGGCCCTGCCCAGTGGAGCCGAAGGGATCCTGGTCATACAAAGGAAGCAGGTGAGAGGGGCTGGGCACAGGGTGCTGGGGAGACAGTGGGGGGGGGCAGAATTGGGGGGGTTGCTGTGCTGGAGGGGCAGCAGGGGTGGAAATGGGCCGGGGGGCAGAGTTGGGGGGTGGATTGCTGGGCGGCGGGCAGAGCTGAGGGGCGGATTGCTGGGGTGGGGGGGCAGCAGGGGTGGAAATGCGCCGGGGGGCAGAGTTGGGGGGGGGATTGCTGGGTTGGGGGGGCAGCAGGGGGGGATATGCGCCGGAGGGCAGAGCTGGGGGGCGGATTGCTGGGTTGGGGGGGCAGCAGGGGTGGAAATGGGCCGGGGGGCAGAGTTGGGGGGTGGATTGCTGGGTTGGGGGGGCAGCAGGGGTGGAAATGCGCCGGGGGGCAGAGGCCGGGGGTGTATAAATGGGCGCGGGGCAGAGCTGCGGGGCGCATTGCTGGGGCGGGGCGGCCGCAGGGGTGGAAATGCGCCGGGGGCAGAGTTGGGGGGTGGATTGCTGGGCGGGGGGCAGAGCTGGGGGGCGGATTGCTGGGTTGGGGGGGGCAGCAGGGGTGGAAATGCGCCGGGGGGCAGAGTTGGGGGGTGGATTGCTGGGTTGGGGGGGCAGCAGGGGTGGAAATGGGCCGGGGGGCAGAGTTGGGGGGCAGAGCTGGGGGCGTCACGGCCTGGCCCATCTCCCCCTCGCAGGGCCAGGCGGCTGCGGGGGCCGAGAACCGGGCCCCGGGCTGGGAGCTGGTGCCGCGCCCTGACCTGCTGGCGCGGAGCCGCGAGAACCTGCTGGCGCGGCTCAACTGGGGCGATGCCAAGGAGCTGCAGGCCCTGCGCCGCATCGGGGAGACCAGAGCCCAGCGCATCCTGGCCTGGAGACGGCAGCACGGGCCCTTCAGCCAGGTACTGCCCCCGGCTGGGGGGGGGGGCTGGCCCGGGGGCCCTTCAGCCAGGTACTGCCCCGGGCTTGGGGGGGGCTGCCCCGGGGGCCCTTCAGCCAGGTACTGCCCCGGGCTGGGGGGGGGGGCTGGCCCGGGGGCCCTTCAGCCAGGTACTGCCCCTGGCTGGGGGGGGGCTGGCCCGGGGGCCCGTAAGCCAGGTAGTCCCCCGGGGGGGGGGGGGGGGCTGCCCCGGGGGCCCTTCAGCCAGGTACTGCCCCCGGCTGGGGGGGGGGGCTGGCCCGGGGGCCCTTCAGCCAGGTACTGCCCCGGGCTTGGGGGGGGGGATGCCCCGGGGGCCCTTCAGCCAGGTACTGCCCCTGGCTGGGGGGGGGCTGGCCCGGGGGCCCTTCAGCCAGGTACTGCCCCCTCCTGGGGGGGCTGCCCCGGGGGCCCTTCAGCCAGGTACTGCCCCGGGCTTGGGGGGGGGGCTGCCCCGGGGGCCCTTCAGCCAGGTACTGCCCCCTCCTGGGGGTGCTGGGGGGGGGCTGCCCCTCAGGCCCTCACTCTGCCCCTCTCTCGCAGCTGGGGGACCTGCAGCAGGTGGAGGGGATGACACCCGGACACGTGGCCTCTTTCCTGAAAGTGAGTGGGGGGGCGGGGGCTACTGCTGGGGGGGGCAGGGGAGGGGGATGGAAGTGGGGGGGCTGTGGTAGGGGAACGGGGGGGCTGGAAGCTGGGGGATGGGGGGAGATGGAGAAATGGGAGGGGCCGGGGGCGGGGGGGGGCTGGGAGGCGGGGGGGAGATGGAGAAATGGGGGGGGCTGGTGGGGCACCGGGGTCCCGCCCCTCTAACTCGCTGCTCTCCCCCCAGGCAAACCTGCTGCGCGCCCTGGGCTGCGACCCGCCCCCGCCCCCCGCTCAATAAAAGTCTCTGTGTCCGTCACCCCGACTCCGCCTCCTCCTTCGCCTGCGCGCGGGGAACCCAGGCGTCCGGCTGCCCCCACCCCAGCACGCCCATTAAGTGTCGGCCAAACACGGCGGGGGGCGGGACCTTCCCTTTAAGAGGCTCTGCCCCGTGAAGGGGACGGGAGGGGGCAGCGCCCTGGGGACGGTGCGGTGCGGTGCGGGCTGCGCGGGCAGGACCATCTCAGCGGGGGGGGGGGGGGGAAGAGTCAGTTACTGTCCCAGCGTGTTCCTCATGGTACCTTCCGCCCTGCGTCGGGGTGAGAGGTCAATCTGAGCGGCCATTTTGTGAATAAGGGGAGGGGGTAGTTTACAAGCTAACGGGCCTAGGGGAGGAAAAGGAAACGACCGTTACCACGGCGAGCGCGCGCCCCGGGGGCGTCAGCCAATCAGGACCTTGATCCTCCAACGGTCATCATGCGCACTTGGCGACTGGGTGCTGAGCGCGGAGGGTTTCACCCAATCAGAAGCACCCCCACGTGGGGTCATCTTCTCATTTTACTAGAGCAACCAATGGGAGCCCTGCAAGAACCCAAAGCCAAGGACCCCAGCGTCGACCAATCACTGACACCCTCCTCCCAGTGAGACTGTCGCGCGGCGCGAGAGCGCGCTCTGAAGGAACCAATCAGCGTCGGCGCCGAGGTGTCCTCGCGCCGCTGCCTCCTCGCTCACCCCCCTCCCACCTCACTCCCCCCGCCCGCGCGGCGCTGCTCCTGCTCCCCGCTCGCTCCCCCGCCCTCCCCGGCCCCCGCCCGCCGCCGCCATGGACCCGAGCAACTGGAGCAGCTTCATCTTCCAGGTACCCCCCGCCCCGCCCCGCCCCGCCCGCCGCGAGCCCGCGGGGGGGGGCCGCGCGCCGCCCGCGCCCTCCAGTCCCAGCGGGCGGGGCCGCCTCCGCGGGGGCGGGGCCGCGCGCCGCCCGACACCCGCCGTGCGCGCTCCCGCGCCGCGCAGCCACCCTCACCCGCCGTGACCCCTCCCGTCGCAGGGGCCCCTCCCGCACCGGCGCGTGACCCTCCTCCCCTCCCAGGAGCCCCTCCCCCACCGCGTGACCCTC
This sequence comes from Mauremys mutica, assembly GCF_020497125.1. Classification (NCBI taxonomy): domain Eukaryota; kingdom Metazoa; phylum Chordata; order Testudines; family Geoemydidae; genus Mauremys; species Mauremys mutica. The sequence goes on from NC_059075.1 coordinate 157,576,061, forward strand.
CCCTCGCCGGGACCCCTCCCCCACCGCGTGACCCTCCCCTCACAGGAGCCCCTCCCCTCGCCGGGACCCCCACCCCCACCCTGTGACCCTCCCCTCACAGGAGCCCCTCCCCCACCGCGTGACCCTCCCCTCACATGAACCCCTCCTCCACCGCGTGACCCTCCCCTCGCCGGGACCCCTCCCCCACCGCGTGACCCTCCCCTCGCCGGGACCCCTCCCCCACCGCGTGACCCTCCCCTCACAGGAGCCCCTCCCCCACCGCGTGACCCTCCCCTCCCCTCACAGGAGCCCCTCCCCCACCGCGTGACCCTCCCCTCGCCGGGACCCCTCCCCCACCGCATGACCCTCCCCTCACAGGAGCCCCTCCCCCACCGCGTGACCCTCCCCTCCCCGGGTCCCCAACCCCCACCCTGTGACCCTCCCCCACCGCGTGACCCTCCCCTCGCCGGGAGCCCCTCCCCCACCGCGTGACCCTCCCCTCGCCGGGAGCCCCTCCCCCACCGCGTGACCCTCCCCTCGCCGGGACCCCTCCTCCACTGCGTGACCCTCCCCTCACAGAAGCCCCTCCCCTCGCCGGGACCCCTCCCCCACCCTGTGACCCTCCCCTCGCCGGGACCCCCACCCCCACCCTGTGACCCTCCCCTCACAGGAGCCCCACCCCCACCGCGTGACCCTCCCCTCACAGGAGCCCCTCCCAGACCGTGTGACCCTCCCCTCGCCGGGACCCCTCCCCCACCGCGTGACCCTCCCCTCACAGGAGCCCCTCCCCCCCCGCGAGACCCTCCCCACCCATGATCCCCTCCCCCACCGCGTGACCCTCCCCTCGCCGGCACCCCTCCCCCACCGCGTGACCCTCCCCTCACAGGAGCCCCTCCCCCACCGCGTGACCCTCCCCTCGCCGGGACCGCCACCCCCACCCTGTGACCCTCCCCCACCGCGTGACCCTCCCCTCGCCGGGACCCCCCTCCCCCACCGCGCGTGACCCTCCCCTCACAGGAGCCCCTCCCCCACCGCGTGACCCTCCCCTCCGGGACCCCCTCCCCCACCGCATGACCCTCCCCTCACAGGAGCCCCTCCCCCACCACGTGACCCTCCCCTCGCCGGGACCCCTCCCCCACCGCATGACCCTCCCCTCACCGGAGCCCCTCCCCCACCGCGTGACCCTCCCCTCGCCGGGACCCCCACCCCCACCCTGTGACCCTCCCCCACCGCGTGACCCTCCCCTCGCCGGGACCCCCTCCCCCACCCTGTGACCCTCCCCTCACAGGAGCCCCTCCCCTTGCCGGGACCCCTCCCCCACCGCGTGACCCTCCCCTCGCTGTGACCCCTCCCCCATCGCGTGACCCTCCCCTCACAGGAGCCCCTCCCCCACCCTGTGACCCTCACAGGACCCCCACCCCGTGATCCTCCCCTCGCCGGGACCCCCACCCTGTGACCCTCCCCTCACAGGAGCCCCTCCCCCACCGCGTGATCCTCCCCTCGCCAGGACCCCTCCCCCACCCTGTGACCCTCCCCTCACAGGAGCCCCTCCCCCACTGCGTGACCCTCCCCTCACAGGATGCCCTCCCCCACCCTGTGACCCTCACAGGAACCCCACCCCCACCGCGTGACCCTCCCCTCGCTGGGACCCCTCCCTCATCATGTGACCCTCCCCCCATGGTATGATCCCTCCCTTCACAGGAACCTCTCCCCCACCGTGTGACCCCTCTCCCATCACCCTCCCCTCACAGGATCCCTGCCCCCACTGTGTGACACTCCCCTCACAGGCACCTCTCCCCCATCATGTGACCATCCCCTTGCAGGGCCCCCTCCCCCACCGTGTCACTCCCCTTGCAGGGCCCCCTCCCCTACCATGTGAAACCCTCCCCTCGCAGGGACCCCTCCCCCACTCTGTGACCCCCCTCCCCCACCTATATGACACCTCTCACCCTGCCCCCACCAGGTGATCCTTCCGTCATAGGGACCCCTCCCCCACCTCCCTCCCCTCAGAGGGACCCCTCCCCCACCAGCACGTGACCCTCCCTTCAGAGGAACCCCTCCCACACTGTGTGACCCCTCCCCCACCACCTTCCCCTCTGAGACCCTTTCTCCCATGCCCCCACCTCTTACAGAGACTCTCCCCCTCTGCATGCCTCCCCCACTCTGTGACCCCTCCCACACCCCCTGCTCTTTCACCCCATGACGCCTTCCTAGCCCTGTAACCCCTCCCCCACCCCCCTGCCGGCGACCCTCCCACTTCTCCATACAACACAGCGCCCTCCCCCTCCCCCTCCCTGCCTCGACCCTCCTCCCCAGGTCCGCCACTGCCTCTGTCCCTCCTCTCCTGCACCATGTCCCCGAACCCACTCCCATTGGCTGTACCATCCCAGCCCCTCCTGCCTGCTGCACTGGGATGATCAGCAGCAAAACGTGGCCATCGTTAGGGACCAGAGTTAACGCCCGGTATTTCCCATCCCCTTCCTGGGGCTCGGTGACTCTGGGGCTAGCTCCCCTGTCCCGTCTCCCCTGGCTCCTCTGACTCTCCTCTCCTCTCACCTTAGCAGAGTCACACACAGAATCCCCTCCAGGTCGGGGCCGAAATCCAGTCCCGGTTTTTCGCCTCCCAGGGCTGCACCCAGAGCCCCTTCCAGGTGAGCAAATGCGGCAGCAGGACTGGCAGGGCCATGGGTCCTGGGTCAGCTATTTCCCCAGGGCAGGGCAGGGCAGGGCACTGGCTGACTCGGGGGTGGCGAATGGGACTTGAGGCCTTTCCCCCCCGGGGGTGCCGACTGATCCCCAGAAGTGGCTGCATCTCAGCACCAGGCAAGGAATCCCTGTCTAGTTTACTCCAGCCGAAACACTCTGCTTTCGTGAGCTTTAAATTGTCTTCTGGAGTTACCGTAAAGCCTTTCCACGAATGGGAAAACGAACATTAAGGCTCTAAAATAACATATTTGCGGAAATATTAAGGGCAAACTTGGTTACAAACATTCCCATGACAGGTTTCATTAGCTGTGTCCCGCAGTTCCTAACTGCATCCATGCGGTTATACATTTTCTAAGTGATTAGCCCCTCCCCTACCTGGGTACCTGCTCAGGTACGCGAGGTACGTGGCAGCGGGGTTGCTGCAAGAGTTTTAAATGGGGCTTGGGGATCACAGTTAAGGCTGAAAAACATGGCAAGGAACGAATTTGAAATACACCAATATTTACAGGTTGCTTTTTGCTCGCTCCAGCCACGCGCGGAAGCTTTACCCTCTCAGTCAGTCCTGCCATCTGAGTTACACGTTATCTGTCTCACGACAGACAATCCCTGCCTCCAAAGTCCTCTACGCCTTTATTTTTAGGAGTGTGAATTGACCCATTGAAATTAGTAAGATGGTTTTCATGGCTAAAATTAGGCCCGCGCATAAATCTCCATGGTCAGAATAAAGTTAAGGAAGTGTTTTGGTCTTGAATTTCCTAGTTCTTTTCCTCAAGTAAAATAAAGTGAGCTGGGGTTGGGTTGAAATTTCTCCCAGTTTCTGTTTGTCAATAATGTATTTGAAAAGGTGAGGAATTCCAGAGCAACCTCTAACTTAACGGAGTTCATTGTTTCCGAATGTCTCCAGGTAAATAAGCCAAGGAAGCTTGATGTGTGGGGGAACTGGGTGGGTTTTTTTAAAAATACATATAATCTGATTAGACATTTTACATTATAGATCTTATATAATTCTGTATGTAGTACGAAAAAATGCAGTCAGAATATGTAAGGTAATGTTACATTCTATTGTTTTTCTCATTATTTTTCCTTAATTAAGTTGTAAAAAATTGTGTTGGAATTTCTCATTTCATTTTGAAAACGGTACATTGAATTTTTTTGACCTAAAACATCCCAGTTGTTTTAAATTTTTATATATACATAAAAATTAAGGCAGTTTCTTAGTTGAAATGTGTTTCTCCCCCTCCCGTAAATAGTTCACTTTATCTTTTCGAAAATGCAAAATTGCAGCTCCAGTTCTTTGAATTTATTGAAAAAAACCTTAAAATCTCTAGGACAAACTAACCCTGTCACTTGGTTCGTTTGAAGACCGGTATTTTTGGTGTGCAGGATTTCCCCCCGATTGTATTAAAATACATCTCCAAAGTTTTCTGCGCTGGAATGTTTTTTACGGGTAACAAATTGTTTGGTTTCTTCAGTTATTGTTGGGGAGGCGAAAGTTTTTTCCATGTATTTTTAAATAATAAATTCTGATGACGTTGGCTTTGAATTACGACGTCACAGGGCTTGAAACAAAAGAAAGGAACCAAACTTGAGTGGGGCCAGAACTCCTGGGTTACACAAATACGAGAGGCGGCTCATGTCCATTAGCCCACAATGTGCGGAAGCTTCCGGAGCTTGGAACGTCCCAGGACTCGCTTGTTTCGTTGTCATTAATTCCATGAATAGGCTTTTGTCTGTTACCGAAGTTTTGGGGGCTGGAATTTCCCAGGATTTTCAATGGAAAATCCAAAGCTTTGGGGGCTGGAATTTGCCCTGGTTGGTTCTGACCATGCCGCCCCTTCCAAGTCTGCCCCCGCCTCCCTCTAACCCCCTCTCCCTCCCCCGCAGGCTGCTGCCGCGGCGCCCCCGCCACCCGCTCCAGCCACCTCTGCTGATTCCCTGCAGGTGGACCTGCTTCCGGTGCTGGCAGCCGCCCAGGAGACGGCCGCGGCCGCGGCGCGGTGGTGGCGGCTGCCACGGCCTCAGCTCCGGCCGCCTCCACGGTGGACACGGCAGCCCTGAAACAGCAGCAGCCGGGGCCCGAGGGGAGCGGGGGGCAGGTAGCCTCAGCCCCGCAGGCCGCCTCCCAGGCCCCCCCGGCCCAGCCGCCCGCGCCGCCGCCCCCCAGCGAGGCCCAGAAGAAGTCGAAGAGCAAGGGGCCGTACATCTGCTCGCTCTGCGCCAAGGAGTTCAAGAACGGCTACAACCTGCGGCGCCACGAGGCCATCCACACGGGCGCCAAGGCCGCCCGCGCCAGCCCCGCCGCCATGAAGATGCCCACCATGGTGCCCCTCAGCCTGCTAAGCGTCTCCGCCCTGGGGGCGGGCGGGGGCGGGGCGGCGCCGGGGGCAGAGGGGGGCGGGGCGGCGGGGCTGGTGACCACCACGGCCTCCGGCAAGCGGATCCGGAAGAACCACGCCTGCGAGATGTGCGGCAAGGCCTTCCGCGACGTCTACCACCTCAACCGGCACAAGCTGTCGCACTCGGACGAGAAGCCCTACCAGTGCCCCGTGTGCCAGCAACGCTTCAAGCGCAAGGATCGCATGAGCTACCACGTGCGCTCGCACGACGGCGCCGTGCACAAGCCCTACATCTGCAGCCACTGCGGCAAGAGCTTCTCCCGGTACAGCCTCCGCGGGGCGGGGGAGCCGAGCGGGGCGCAGGCTGGGCGCAGGGGGGCTGCAGGGGCGCTGCCCAGCCGTGACCTGTATTTCCTCCCCCCTAGGCCGGACCATCTCAACAGCCACGTGCGCCAGGTGCATTCGACAGAGAGACCCTTCAAATGTGAGGTACCTACCCCCCCGCAGCCCCTGAGACGCCACAGGGAACGGGCTCCTCCAGGAGAGATGGGGGTGGGGAACGGGACCCAGGCGTCCGGGGGGGCTTCCCTGGGGAGTCCCACAGCGTTTCCAGAGACCACAACCGGGTATGGGATCCAAGCATCCCTGATGGCTCCCGCAAGGGGCCCTGCAGCTCTAGCAGAGACTGGGATGGGACCCAGGCATCCGGGACAGCTCCCCTAGAGGGGCTCCGGAGCACTCCTAGGGAGAGGGAGATACCCAGGGTGCTGGCCCCCCTAACGCCCCGCTCTCCCCAGACGTGCGAGGCCGCCTTCGCCACGAAGGACCGGCTGCGGGCACACACGGTGCGCCACGAGGAGAAGGTGCCGTGTCACGTGTGCGGCAAGATGCTCAGCGCCGCCTACATCACGGACCACATGAAGGTGCACAGCCAGGGGCCCAACCACATCTGTGAGCTGTGCAACAAAGGTAGGGGGGCGTCGGGGTGCGTGAGAGAGCGAGAGCCGTATGCCCCGGTGCCACCGCACCCGCCATGGGGCGGGCTGCACCCGCCGAAGGCAGGCCAGGGGCAGGCCCCTTCTCCCTGGGGCACCGGGCGCAGGGAGTGCCGGGCGTGGGCCCGTCTCCCCATGGCACCGGGCCGGGCGTTGGGGGTGCCGGGCCGGGCGTGGCCCCGTCTCCCCATGGCGCCGGGCGTGGGGGGTGCCGGGCCGGGCGTGGCCCCGTCTCCCCATGGCGTGGGGGGTGCCGGGCCAGCCGTGGCCCCGTCTCCCCATGGCGCCGGGCGTGGGGGGTGCCGGGCCGGGCGTGGCCCCTTCTCCCCATGGCGCCGGGCGTGGGGGGTGCCGGGCCGGGCGTGGCCCCTTCTCCCCGGGGCGTGGGGGGTGCCGGGCCGGCCGTGGCCCCATCTCCCCATGGCACCGGGCATGGGAAGTGCCGGGCTGGGGTCACTGGGCCCATCTTCCCGGGTGCCAGGCGTCGGTGTGCCAGGCCAAGCATGGGCTCTGTGTCCCTGGGGTGCCAGGCCGGGGTCGCGGGGCGGCACAAGCCACCTCCCAGTGATCGGCCTCCCCCACTATGGAAGTTCCCTGCAAACAAGGCAGGCGGCGAGTGTGGCCGGGCCTGGGGCCTGCTGGTGAGCAGCCGGTTCCCCACCTTCCGCCCCCACCTCTGCCGGGACTGACCCGGGCTGTGGTGCCCCCCGTCGACGTCTGGAGACGGGCACCCAGAGCCGGGGCCGGCGGGGCAGCGCTCGTCACACACGGACCTTAACGAGTTTAAATTTCTCACGTTTTCTCATCTGGTGCCGAGACGCAGCCGCCTCCGGGGCGGGGAGCCGGGGCTGTTCCTACGGGGACCCCTCGCCCGGTGCCGAGCCGCAGCCGCCTCCGGGGCGGGGAGCCGGGGCTGTTCCTACGGGGACCCCTCGCCTGGTGCCGAGCCGCAGCCGCCTCTGGGGCGGGGAGCCGGGGCTGTTCCTACGGGGACCCCTCGCCCGGTGCCGAGCCGCAGCCGCCTCCGGGGCGGGGAGCCGGGGCTGTTCCTACGGGGACCCCTCGCCCGGTGCCGAGACGCAGCCGCCTCCGGGGCGGGGAGCCGGGGCTGTTCCTACGGGGACCCCTCCCCCGGTGCCGAGACGCAGCCGCCTCCGGGGCGGGGAGCCGGGGCTGTTCCTACGGGGACCCCTCGCCCGGTGCCGAGACGCAGCCGCCTCCGGGGCGGGGAGCCGGGGCTGTTCCTACGGGGACCCCTCACCCGGTGCCGAGACGCAGCCGCCTCCGGGGCGGGGAGCCGGGGCTGTTCCTACGGGGACCCCTCGCCCGGTGCCGAGACGCAGCCGCCTCTGGGGCGGGGAGCCGGGGCTGTTCCTACGGGGACCCCTCGCCTGGTGCCGAGCCGCAGCCGCCTCTGGGGCGGGGAGCCGGGGCTGTTCCTACGGGGACCCCTCGCCCGGTGCCGAGACGCAGCCGCCTCCGGGGCGGGGAGCCGGGGCTGTTCCTACGGGGACCCCTCGCCCGGTGCCGAGCCGCAGCCGCCTCCGGGGCGGGGAGCCGGGGCTGTTCCTACGGGGACCCCTCGCCCGGTGCCGAGACGCAGCCGCCTCCGGGGCAAGACGCCGGAGCTGTTCATACAGGGACCCTTGGCCTGGTGCCGAGACGCAGCCGCCTCTGGGTGGGGAGCTGGGGCTGTGTATATGGGGACCCCTCACCCCGGGCTGAGACGCAGCCGCTCGGGGCGGGGCGCAGGGGCTGTTCATCCGGGGACCCCTCGCCCGGTGCCGAGCCGCAGCCGCCCCCGGGGCAGAGCGCCGCAGCGGCAGAGTAGAACAGGCTGACCTGGTGGTTTGTCCTTCTCGCCCCCCCGTAGGGTTCACCACAGCGGCTTACCTCCGGGTGCACGCGGTCAAGGACCACGGACTGGCGGCCCCGCGGGTGGAGCGCTTCCTGTGCAAGCTGTGCGGCGTGCACTGTAAGACCCCGGCCCAGCTCAACGGGCACCTGCAGACGCACGCTGGCGCCGGCGCCGGAGCCGGAGAGGGGGCCGGGGCCGCGCCCGCCGAGGCCCAACCGCTGCGGTGAATCGCCGGGGACAGGCAAGCTGCTCACCTGCTGGGGGAGGGGCGGCTGCCTCGGCCCTGCGCCCCGAGCTCTGTAGGGACCCCGGCGTCCGGGGGCGGCTGCCTCGGCCCCGAGCTCTGTAGGGAACCCCGGCCTCCGGGGGCGGCTGCCTCGGCCCCGAGCTCTGTAGGGAACCCTGGCGTCCGGGGGCGGCTGCCTCCGAGCCCTGCGCCCCAAGCTCTGTAGGGAACCCCGGCGTCCGGGGGCGGCTGCCTCAGCCCTGAGCTTTGTAGGGAACCCCGGCGTCCGGGGTCGGCTGCCTCGGCCCCGAGCTCTGTAGGGAACCCCGGCGTCCGAGGGCGGCTGCCTCCGAGCCCTGCGCCCCGAGCTCTGTAGGGAACCCCGGCGTCCGGGGGCGGCTGCCTCGGCCCCGAGCTCTGTAGGGAACCCCGGCGTCCGGGGGCGGCTGCCTCGGCCCCAAGCTCTGTAGGGAACCCCGGCGTCCGGGGGCGGCTGCCTCGGCCCTGCGCCCCGAGCTCTGTAGGGAACCCCGGCGTCCGGGGGCAGCTGCCTCCGAGCCCTGCGCCCCAAGCTCTGTAGGGAACCCCGGCGTCCGGGGGCAGCTGCCTCCGAGCCCTGCGCCCCAAGCTCTGTAGGGAACCCCGGCGTCCGGGGGCGGCTGCCTCGGCCCCGAGCTCTGTAGGGAACCCCGGCGTCCGGGGGCGGCTGCCTCGGCCCCGAGCTCTGTAGGGAACCCCGGCGTCCGGGGGCGGCTGCCTCCGAGCCCTGCGCCCCGAGCTCTGTAGGGAACCCCGGCGTCCGGGGGCGGCTGCCTCCGAGCCCTGCGCCCCGAGCTCTGTAGGGAACCCCGGCGTCCGGGGGCGGCTGCCTCGGCCCCGAGCTCTGTAGGGAACCCTGGCGTCCGGGGGCGCCGGCCTCGGCCCCGAGCTCTGTAGGGACCCCCGGCGTCCGGGGGCGGCTGCCTCGGCCCTGCACCCCGAGCTCTGTAGGGAACCCCGGCGTCCGGGGGCGGCTGCCTTGGCCCCGAGCTCTATAGGGAACCCCGGCGTCCGGGGGCGGCTGCCTCGGCCCCGAGCTCAGTAGGGAACCCCGGCGTCCGGGGGCGGCTGCCTCGGCCCTGCGCCCCGAGCTCTGTAGGGAACCCCGGCGTCCGGGGGCGGCTGCCTCAGCCCCAAGCTCTGTAGGGAACCCCGGCGTCCGGGGGCGGCTGCCTCGGCCCCAAGCTCTGTAGGGAACCCCGGCGTCCGGGGTCGGCTGCCTCGGCCCTGCGCCCCGATCTCTGTAGGGAACCCCGGCGTCCGGGGGCGGCTGCCTCGGCCCTGCGCCCCGAGCTCTGTAGGGAACCCCGGCGTCCGGGGGCGGCTGCCTCGGCCCTGCGCCCCCGCATCACAGTGGCTGGCGCTGGCCCCTCCCCGGCTCTCCGGGCTGCCTCGAACCCGCCCTGTCGCCAAGGCTGCGGGGGAACCGCCCGCCAGCAGCACCGGCTCGCTCGGGGCGGGGGTCAGTAGGGTTCAGAGTTAACAGGCTGTGCTGGGGGGATTATGGGAGGCCCCCACCCCCCCTCTGATCTGTGTCCCCCCACAGGTACGGGCGAGCTGTGCCCCCTGGCAGCAGCAGCGGCCCCGCCCACCTCGGCCGTCACCGTCCTGCCCATGGAGGGGGCCCCGGTGGTCAGCCAGCCGCTCCCCACGCAGCCCTGGTGATTCCTGGGGGGCAGAAGCCGACCTCCCCCCTGTTGTGCCCCCACAACGCGGCAGCTGGAGCCCCCCACCGCGCCACCGGAACTGGAGAGGAGTGTTGGGCCAAGGGGGGACGCGACCCCGGACAGACGGGGGCCCCCCAAGAGTTGGGGACCCCCTGCCTCCCACAGCCGTCCTCTTCCCCCTGGACAGAGGGGGGGCTTCCCGTCACCTCTAACCCCCAAGAGCCCCCCCTCCCCATCCTTGGCCCCACGGCTGCCCCCCACCGCCCATCAGCCACATTCACACAGGGGGGGGAGCCCAGGGCTGCGTGGGATGGGGGGGCTGGTACCAGCCGTGGGCCAGTCCCCCTCCCCCAGGGGAGACCCCCGATGCCCTCCTGTCCTGGGGTCCCCCCAGTGTCCCCCTCAGCCTTGACACCCTCCTGGCCAGGGGTCCCCTCCCCCCCCCCCCCCCGTTTTCTATGGGATTTTATGATTTGTTTTGTTTTCTCGTGTTCGTGTTCTCGGTCCTGCCGCGTCTTGCGTTGATTCCGCCCCCCCCTGCATGGCCCCGACTTCGGGGGACCCCCCCCTTTTGTATTGTATAAAACCACCAAGAGACGGACAAATAAACCACGCGCCGCTGTGAGTCTTTCTTCTACCACGAGGGCACCGGAGACCCCCCCGGGGGCCCCCTCCCCGGGGGCCCCCGGCACCCCACTTCCCTCCCCGGGGGCCCCACTCCCCCCGGCACCCCACTTCCCTCCCTGGGGGCCCTGGCACCCCACTTCCCTCCCCGGGGGCCCCACTCCCCCTGGCACCCCACTTCCCTCCCCGGGGGCCCCGGCACCCCACTTCCCTCCCCTGGGGGCCCCACTCCCCCCAGCACCGCACTTCCCTCCCCTGGGGGCCCCACTTCCCTCCACGGGGGCCCCACTCCCCCCAGCACCCCACTTCCCTCCCCGGGGGCCCCGGCACCCCACTTCCCTCCCCTGGGGGCCCCACTCCCCCTGGCACCCCACTTCCCTCCCCGGGGGCCCCACTCCCCCCAGCACCCCACTTCCCTCCCCGGGGGCCCCACTCCCCCCGGCACCCCACTTCCCTCCCCTGGGGGCCCCACTCCCCCCACTACCCCACTTTTATACCCCTCCCTGCATCCCGTAGGGCCTCACTCCCCTCCTCGCCCCCCATGTCTCGGCAGTGAAAGATTTCAGTAAAAATGGTGACAAACCAGCAGCCCCCTGTCGTTTGTTTATTGTAGGGTCTCTCAAAGCCAAGAGCGGGGCCGTGGTGGAAGGGGGGGAGTGTCTGTGTCCCCCCCCAGCTCCTGCCACCCCCCCAGCCCTGCCCCTGCCGCGGGGATCCCCCGCAGCTCCCCCCACCGGCGCCGCTCGCCCCATTAGCTGCTAATGACCCCAGGCCCGAGTCAGGGAGGGGGGGGGGGGGCTGCCCCACTGCGCCTCCAGCGCCTCCTGCAGGGCGGGGAATCCCCGCGGAGATGGGGGGGTCTGGCCACTGCGGGGTGTTTCCGGGCGTGGCGATGGGTCCTGGGGCTCCGGGGACCCCGAGTCTCCCTGCGACACGCGGTCAAATCTCGCGCGCCCCCGCCCTCCGCCGGCGTTATAACCCGCTGCGATCAACCCCCCACCCAGCAGTGGGCGAGCCCCGCGGTGCCCCGCACTCCCGACCCGCAGCCCCTCCCCGCGGTGCCCCGCACTCCCGACCCGCAGCCCCTCCCCGCGGTGCCCCGCACTCCCGACCCGCAGCCCCCCCCCAGCCCCGCGGTGCCCCGCACTCCCGACCCGCAGCCCCCTGCCCCCCCAGCCCTGCGGTGCCCCGCAGCCCCCCCCCCCAGCCCCGCGGTGCCCCGCACTCCCGACCCGCAGCCCCTCCCCGCGGTGCCCCGCACTCCCGACCCGCAGCCCCCCCCCCAGCCCCGCGGTGCCCCGCACTCCCGACCCGCAGCCCCCTGCCCCTCCCCCGCCCCGCGGTGCCCCGCACTCCCGACCCCCGCCCCCCCCCCCCCCTCCCCGCGGGGCCGCCCAGCCCCCCCCCCAGCCCCGCGGTGCCCCGCACTCCCGACCCCCAGCCCCTGCCCCCCCAGCCCCGCGGTGCCCCGCAGCCCCCGCCCCCCGCCCCGCGGTGCCCCGCACTCCCGACCCGCAGCCCCCTGCCCCCCCAGCCCTGCGGTGCCCCGCAGCCCCCCCCCCAGCCCCGCGGTGCCCCGCACTCCCGACCCGCAGCCCCTCCCCGCGGTGCCCCGCACTCCCGACCCGCAGCCCCCCCCCTGCCCCGCGGTGCCCCGCACTCCCGACCCGCAGCCCCCTGCCCCTCCCCCGCCCCGCGGTGCCCCGCACTCCCGACCCGCAGCCCCCTGCCCCTCCCCCGCCCCGCGGTGCCCCGCACTCCCGACCCGCAGCCCCCCCCCCAGCCCCGCGGTGCCCCGCACTCCCGACCCGCAGCCCCCTGCCCCTCCCCCGCCCCGCGGTGCCCCGCACTCCCGACCCGCAGCCCCCCCCCCAGCCCCGCGGTGCCCCGCAGCCCCCCCCCCAGCCCCGCGGTGCCCCGCACTCCCGACCCGCAGCCCCAGCCAAAGCGGGGGGTGAATTGGTGGGGGTCAGTCTCAGCCCCAGACGAAGCGGGGGGGGGGGGTTTGCCTCCCTCCCTCCCTCCGCTAGCGCGTTTCCCTCGCTCGCTCCATCCCGCCTCCCGGGGGGGGGGGGGGGGGAGGGAGCTTGTCTGCAGCCGCCGCGCCCGGGTCCCCCCCAGCATCTCGTGCAGCGCGACAGGTAAGGACCGACCCCCCCCCCCAGGGCAGGAGCCGGGGGCGGGGGGGGGGGCTGGCCGCCCTCTCTCCCCCTCCCCCACCCTGGGATAAAGGGAAAACAGCCCAAGGCAGCCCCCGGGAGCGGCTCCGGGGCGGGGAAATGGGGGGTGGGGGGCGTGGGGCCTGGAAGGAGGTTGGTGGGCAGTAGGGGTGGGGGATGGGAGGGAGATTGCGGGGGTTCAGGGGCAGTGGGGGATGGGCGGGAGATGGGGGAGGGGCAGTGGGAGATGGGTGGGTTTTTTGGGGGGCAGTGGGGGATGGGCGGGGGTTCAGGGGCAGTGGGGGATGGGCGGGAGATGGGGGAGGGGCAGTGGGAGATGGGAGGTTTTTTGGGGGGGCAGTGGGGGATGGGCGGGGGTTCAGGGGCCGTGGGGGATGGGCAGGGGTGGGAGGAGGTTGGGGGTATTGCGGTGAGTTGTGGGTCTGTGTCTCTCTCCCTCTCATCTCTCCCCACAGGGTCCCCCAATGTCGGACGACACGGAAAAGAAGGCTGAGACGCCCCCCACGGGGCCAACAGAGCTGCAGCCACTGCCCCCCCAGAGTCCCCTCCCGCCCCCCCAGAGTTCCCCCTCGGCCCCAGACACCCCCCCGTCAGCCCCAGATGCCCACCCCTCGGCCCCAGACGCCCCCCCGTCGGCCCCAGATGTCCCCCCCCCGGCCCCAGAGGCCCCCCCCTCACCAGCAGTGACTGTGATGGTGGAGGATGAGGGGGAGTCAGAGGAGGGGCCCCAGCAAAATGGCCAGGCCGTGGGTGTGGGGGGTGCCCCCTACCCCCCCCCTGTCCCAGGCCCCCTCGATGCCGTTAGGCCTCACCCCCCCACCCCAGCCCCCGCTCGCTCCAAATCAGCCTCCCTGGGCGACCTGGGGGGCAAGGCCAGCGCCAACGGGGGGCCGCGGGGGCGGGGCAGCCTGGTGGGGTCCCAGGTGCATCTGGCAGGGGCAGGGTCGCCCCGTCCCAGCCTGAGCCGCCAGCCCTCGGGGGCCGAGGGGGGCCCGGGGGCCGAGAAGCCGCGGGATTATATCCTGCTGGCCGCCCTCTCCTGCTTCTGCCCCATCTGGCCCATCAACATCGTCGCCTTCGTGTACTCGGTCATGGTGAGAGCCTGCCCCCGCCGTGCCCCCGGAGCCCCCCACTGTGCCCCCCGGAGGCCCCAGAGCCCCCCCTGTGCCCCCAGAGCCCCCCGTGCCCCCAGAGCCCCCCACTGTGCCCCCCAGAGGCCCCAGAGGCCCCCCCTGCCCCCCACTGTGCCCCCCGGAGCCCCAGAGCCCCCCCTGTGCCCCCAGAGCCCCCCGTGCCCCTGGAGCCCCCCACTGTGCCCCCCGGAGGCCCCAGAGCCCCCCCTCTGCCCCCCAGAGCCCCCCCGTGCCCCTGGAGCCCTCCCTCTGCCCCCCAGAGCCCCAGTGCCCCCCCGTGCCCGCAGTGCCCTCCACTGTGCCCCCTTGCCCCCAGAGCCCCCCACTGTGCCCCCCGTGCCCCCAGAGCCCCCCACTGCCCGCCCATGCGCCCCGCACCCCCCGAGCCTCCACTGTGCCCCCCAGACCCTCACTGTGCCTGAGCCCCCCCACCTCCACCCCTCCAGAGCCCCCACTACCCCCCAGAGCTTCCACTGCCCCCAAGAGCCCCCCACTGTGCCCCCCAGAGCCCACACTGGCCCCCAGAATCCCCACTGCCCCCCCTAAAACCCACCATTCCCCAGAGACCGCTGTGCCCCCACCACATGCCAAAACTCCCCACCTGACCCCCCACCATAACCCCCAGAAACACAACACCCCCCAGGACCCCTCACAACACCCCCCTACCTCCCAGAAACCCAGCACCCCACCACCACGTGTCCCCTGGAACCCCAGCATGTCCCAGAGCCCTCCAACATGCCCCAGCAGCCCCCCACTGCACCCTGTGCCCCCAACCCCCCACTGCACCCCCTAATAGCCCCTGGGCCCCAGACAAACCCAAACAGCCCAATAACCCCACTTCAGCCCCCCGGCCCCCAATACTCCACACACCCCTCCCGCTGTACCCCAACCCCACCAGATCTGCCGTGCGGGGGGGGGGTCTGGGCCCCCCCGATCTCACCCCATGTCTCTCCCCGCAGTCCCGGAACAGCCTGCAGCAGGGGGACCTGGACGGGGCGCGGCGGCTCGGCCGCGTAGCCAAACTGCTGAGCGTGGTGGCCCTCCTTGGGGGCATCGTCATCATCATCCTCTCGGTCGCCATCAACTTCGGCCGTGAGTGTGGGGGGCAGGGCCCCCAGAACCCCCCAAATCGACCCCGGGACCCCGAATCGCCCCTGGGACCTCCATACGCTCCCCGGAACCCCCATATATCCCCAGGACCCCAAATAGCCCCTGGGATCCCAAAATACCCCCAGGACCCCAATACACCTCTGGGACCCTGATATATCCCCAGGACCCCCATAGCCTCCCCCCAGAATCTGGACATGCTCCCAGGATACTGAAACACCCCTGGGACCACCCCAAACGCCCCTGGGACCCACATCCCCCCCCCCCCCCGGGATCTCGCTATACACCTGGGAACCCCCTGCACCCTTGGGACCCTGATACATCCCCCTGGGACTCCAATTCACCCCACATTACCTCCAGGACCCCAATATCCCCTGCATGATCCCCTGGGAGCCCGGTACGTCCCGCCCAACTCCCCAAGACACAACACACCCCACATGACCCCCTGGCACCACATTTTGCTGCACACATTCCCGCTGGGATCGCAAAACGCCCTGTCCAGCCCCTTGGGACCCAGAACCCCAATATATGCCGCACAATCCCCCTGGGACCCTGATATGCCCTGGGACCCCCAAAAAATCCCTGGCACCCTGATATGCCTCATACAATATCTGGGACCCTGATTCACCCCACACAACCCCCCAGGACCTTGAAATCCCCCTTGGACCCTGATACGTCCCTGGGACCCTGGTTCACCCTGCATGACCCCTGGGCTCACAACTGCCCCTCAAGCTCCAAACAATCCCGTGGGACCCCAGGACCCCCTGGAATCCTGATACACACCCCAAAATGCCCCCCAGGACCCTAAAATGTGCCACATGACACCCCAGACCCTGATAGGCCTCACACCATCCCCTGGGATCCCCCAAATACCCCTGTGACAGGATCCCTGGGGTGCAGCCTGGGGCTGTGGGGCCGCTGTGCCCCCCAGTCTCTCTCCAGCCTGGGCCGTCTCTCGCAATGGCCTGCTAGTGACCAGCAGCAAACCCCTCCAGGCGCTGCGATCACTCAGCCGTCAGCACGTGGCGCCCCCCCACCCAGCCAGAGCCACTCACGAGTCACACAGAGAACGGCCCGGCCAGACCCCCCCCGCCCAGCCTCGCAGCCCAGCCATGGACCGGCTCGGGGGGAGCACTGGGGGGTTATGAGGCGGTTCCCCACGTCTCCATGCACCAGCCTCTGGAGCAGAGCGATTCCCCAGCCCCTCAGCGCCAGCCGAGGTTTCGCTGGATTTTAAGCGTCAGCGTCGTTACCAGCCGACGTGCGCAGCCGAACCGCTCGGCCTGGCCTAGGCAAAGCCCTGGGCTGTGGGTCTCGCCCCAGGTCGGTTCCAGTCGCTGCCACGCGGGGGCCCCGGCTGCTCAGCGCCCGCGGCCTCGGGGCCTTGGGGGGAGAGAACGGAGCCACCACGTGGCCTCTGGCCCCTGCTTGACACGCTCAGCCCCTGTCCTTGGGGGGCACAAGTCCAGGCCAGGCTGAGCAGGTCCCTGGGGGGGCCTCCTGCGGGGGTCTCGGCGTCCTAGCTCCCCTGGCGCGGGGTGTTCGACACCCACCCGGTCATATCCAAATGATGAATGGGGGGTTACCGGGCACCCCGAGGTATGGAGTGCCACAGCCGCAGCCTGGAACCCCAAAACACCCATGGGACCCCCGCAAAATCCCCCCTTCGATCCCTGTCTGCCTCCCACAATCCTCTTGGACCCCGAAACTCCCGCAGGGCCCCCCTACGCCTCAGACGATCCCCTGTGGGGGCCCACTGGGACCCTCAAAATAACTCCCCCAGACCCCCAGGATCCTGAAACGCTGCCCCCCAAGATCTTGATACATGATTCCCCCCCAAGACCCCAAAAGCCCCCCCCAGACATTCATACACCCTGAATGTCCCTCCCCAATACACCCCACATGACCCCTCAAGGACTTCACCCCCCCCCCGACCCTGAGATGCCCCATATGACTTCCCTGGGACCCTGAGATGCCCTTCATTAACGGTCCTTCTCTTCCCCACCCCACCTCTCCCCAACCCTCTGTGCCCCCCTGCTCCCCACCCCCCCACCCCTCCCCAGTGTTCCAGTGAAGACGACTCCGTGCTGTCCCCAGCCCCCCAACCCAGGAGCCCCCACCCAGCACCGCTTTAATGGGGACCAAACAGCCAACCCTCCGGGGGGGCCAAAGGGGCGGAGAGGGGGATTATGGCCACCGACAGAGGGGTGCGGCCTCCAATCCCCCTTCCGCCTCGGGGACGGCGCCAGAAAAGAAGACCAGGAGAGAATGGAGGAAGAAACTCCCCTCCATCTGTCCACCCGCATGCCTCCATCCAGCCGTCCCACTGTCCGTCCGTCCATCCCACCGTCTGTCCAGCTGTCTGTCCCACTGTCCATCCAGCCGTCCCACTGTCCATCCGTCCATCCCACTGTCCGTCCATCCATCCCACCGTCTATCCATCCATCCATCCGTCCATCCCACCGTCTGTCCAGCTGTCCGTCCATCCATCCCACTGTCCATCCAGCCGTCCCACTGTCCATCCAGCTGTCCCACTGTCCATCCGTCCATCCCACTGTCCATCCAGCCGTCCCACTGTCCATCCAGCCGTCCCACTGTCCGTCCGTCCATCCCACTGTCCGTCCAGCCGTCCCACTGTCCATCCAGCCATCCCACCGTCTATCCATCCATCCATCCGTCCATCCCACCGTCTGTCCAGCTGTCCGTCCATCCATCCCACCGTCTATCCAGCCGTCCTGCTGTCCATCCCACCATCTATCCAGCCGTCCTGCTGTCCATCTAGCCATCCATCCCACCGTCTGTCCATCCATCCCACTGTCCATCCGTCCATCCCGTCTGTCCATCCGTCCATCCCACTGTCCATCCATCCAACCATCTAGCCATCCGTCCCGCTGTCCATCCAGCTGTCCCACTGTCCATCCCACTGTCCATCCATCCATCCCGTCTGTCCATCCATCCCACCATCTATCCATCCGTCCCGCTGTCCATCCAGCCGTCCCACCATCCATCTAGCCATTCCACCCTCTCTCCATCCATCCCGCTGTCCATCCAGCCGTCCTGCTGTCCATCTAGCCATCCATCCCACTGTCTGTCCATCCGCCCCACTATCCTTCCAGCCATTCTGCCATCCATTCACCCATCCCGCCATCTGTTCATCCATCCGTCCGTCCGTCCATCCGTCCCACTGTCCATCAAGCTGTCCCACTCTTCTATCTAGCCATCCCGCTGTCTGTCCAGTCTGCTACCAATTTAACCATACTGTGACACATCCGTCCACCCATCCCTCCATCCCCCTGCCATCCATCCCTCTATCCATCCAGCTCCCCTGCCATCCATCCCTCCATCCAGCTCCCCTGCCGTCCAGCCTGTGATGTATCCCTCCACCCATCCTCCTGTCTGTCCATCCATCCCTTCATCCATCCGTCCAGCCTTCTACTAACGCATCCAGCCAGCCAGCGACACATCCGTCCCTCCATCCATTTGGCCTTCTTTCTACCCACCCACCCCCCATTCCCGTTCCCTGCCCGCCCTCCCTTCTGGCTCATTGCCCCTTCGACAGCAAATAAAACTCTTTCGATTTCCATGTTTACAAGACAAGAAAAAGCGCGGGCCCAAGATGCCGGTGGGACCCCTCTGCCGGGAGGGGACATGTTTACATCCCAGCCTCCCTTCCCCCAAACGGACGGATGAAGCAGCACCAGCGATGGAGACCCCAGACCCCCTTCTCCCTGCTGCCTGGGGACGCGGCCAGCCAGGAGCTGGGATTTTGGGGCCTGCAGCAGAACATAGAAGAAAGGAATGAGGAAGGGGGTGAAAAGGAGTGAGGCCGCTGGGCACCGATTCCTCGTTGATCCTATTTACAACCCCGCGTCGGCCAACGGGGGAGCTGGGCGGGCGGCGTCTGACCAGGGAAGGACAGAGGAAGAAAGGAAGAGAGGCCCCCGGAGGTTCCTCCCCGAGCCCCGCCTCGGGCTGGTCACGTCTCGGTGGCAAGGAAGGACAGAGTGAGAAAGGCCCGAAGGAGGAGTGGGGCGGGAACCGGCCCAGACGCCAACCCCACCCTGGCACCAAGTGACTTCAGACTGTTATAGCCCTAAGCTCGTGGGGAAGGGGCTGGTTCTGGGGGCAGGGGAATGCCCCCCGCCAAGCCCCACTTCTAGGGCCCAGCTTTTGCACGCTATCCCCTGGGTAACGGGGTGGGGTGGGGGCAGTACAATTGGGGGGCAGCAAGACTTTGGGGGGGGGGCTGAAGGGGCTTGTGTTTTGATGTTGACATGCCAGTATTATACATGCATGTTTTTATATACTCCATTGTCGGGAGAGGGATCGGGGGGGGGGGTCACTCCTAGATGGGTCCTGGAGGTGGCTGGGGGGTTTCAATATTTGGGGGGGGGGTCACATTACTAAAAAGCCTTTGTTTAAAGGGAAAGGGGGGAATTAGGCCATTTGCGGGGGCGGCGGGGCCCTTCCCCTCCAGGGGTGTCAGGTCCCAGCTGGACCCACAGCAGGCAACCGCTGGCTGAGGGGCGGAGGGGAATAAGCCCCCCCTTAAATCCGCCTGCGACATCTCGTACATGGGGGTTGTTGAATGGCCCCACGTCCATCACGGGGGGCGGGGGTCACATAGTGGGTTTTAACCCTGCCTGGGAAATAACTCCCAGCCCCCGGGGCGGTTTGTAGCGATTCGGATGCATGAGAAGCCAATAAACTCGGATGCATGAAAGCGGGTCCATGTGTCTGTCTGCGGCCGGCCAGGGGGTCCCCCATAACCAGCCCCCCCCCGAAACCCCATCCTAGCGCCAGGCCTGGGATCCCCCATAACCAGCCCCCCCCCAGAAAACCCATCCTAGCGCCAGGCCTGGGATCCCCCATAACCAGCCCCCCCCCGAGAAACCCCATCCTAGCGCCAGGCCTGGGGTCCCCCATAACCAGCCCCCCCCCCAGAAACCCCATCCTAGCGCCAGGCCTGGGATCCCCCATAACCAGCCCCCCCCCAGAAAACCCATCCTAGCGCCAGGCCTGGGATCCCCCATAACCAGCCCCCCCCCGAGAAACCCCATCCTAGCGCCAGGCCTGGGGTCCCCCATAACCAGCCCCCCCCCCAGAAACCCCATCCTAGCGCCAGCCTGGGATCCCCCATAACCAGCCCCCCCCCGAGAAACCCCATCCTAGCGCCAGGCATGGGATCCCCCATAACCAGCCCCCCCCGAAACCCCATCCTAGCGCCAGGCCTGGGATCCCCCATAACCAGCCCCCCCCCAAAACCCCATCCTAGCGCCAGGCCTGGGATCCCCCATAACCAGCCCCCCCCCAGAAAACCCATCCTAGCGCCAGGCCTGGGATCCCCCACAACCAGCCCCCCCCCGAGAAACCCCATCCTAGCGCCAGGCCTGGGGTCCCCCAAAACCAGCCCCCCCCCAGAAACCCCATCCTAGCGCCAGGCCTGGGATCCCCCATAACCAGCCCCCCCCCGAGAAACCCCATCCTAGCGCCAGGCCTGGGATCCCCCATAACCAGCCCCCTCCAGAAACCCCATCCTAGCGCCAGGCCTGGGATCCCCCAAAACCAGCCCCCCCCCGAGAAACCCCATCCTAGCGCCAGGCCTGGGGTCCCCCATAACCAGCCCCCCCCCCTAAACCCCATCCTAGCGACTGGCCTGGGATCCCCATAACCAGCCCCCCCCAGAAACCCCATCCTAGCGCCAGGCCTGGGATCCCCCATAACCAGCCCCCCCCCGAGAAACCCCATCCTAGCGCCAGGCCTGGGGTCCCCCAAAACCAGCCCCCCCCCAGAAACCCGATCCTAGCGCCAGGCCTGGGTTCCCCCCTAACCAGCCCCCCCCCCGAGAAACCCCATCCTAGCGCCAGGCCTGGGATCCCCCATAACCAGCCCCCCCCCGAGAAACCCCATCCTAGCGCCAGGCCTGGGATCCCCCATAACCAGCGCCCCCAGAAACCCCATCCTAGCGCCAGGCATGGGATCCCCCATAACCAGCCCCCCCCCCGAGAAACCCCATCCTAGCGCCAGGCCTGGGATCCCCCATAACCAGCCCCCCCCCCGAAACCCCATCCTAGCGCCAGGCCTGGGATCCCCCATAACCAGCCCCCCCCCCGAGAAACCCCATCCTAGCGCCAGGCCTGGGATCCCCCATAACCAGCCCCCCCAGAAACCCCATCCTAGCGCCAGGCATGGGATCCCCCATAACCAGCCCCCCCCCCGAGAAACCCCATCCTAGCGCCAGGCCTGGGATCCCCCATAACCAGCCCCCCCAGAAACCCCATCCTAGCGCCAGGCCTGGGATCCCCCATAACCAGCCCCCCCAGAAACCCCATCCTAGCGCCAGGCATGGGATCCCCCATAACCAGCCCCCCCCCGAGAAACCCCATCCTAGCGCCAGGCCTGGGATCCCCCATAACCAGCCCCCCCCCCGAAACCCCATCCTAGCGCCAGGCCTGGGATCCCCCATAACCAGCCCCCCCAGAAACCCCATCCTAGCGCCAGGCATGGGATCCCCCATAACCAGCCCCCCCCCCCGAGAAACCCCATCCTAGCGCCAGGCCTGGGCTCCCCCATAACCAGCCCCCCCCCAGAAACCCCATCCTAGCGCCAGGCCTGGGATCCCCCATAACCAGCCCCCCCCCGAGAAACCCCATCCTAGCGCCAGGCCTGGGATCCCCCATAACCAGCCCCCCCCAGAAACCCCTTCCTATCGCGAGGCCTGGGATCCCCCATACACCCCCCCCCCCCCGAAACCCCATCCTAGCGCCAGGCCTGGGATCCCCCATAACCAGCCCCCCCAGAAACCCCATCCTAGCGCCAGGCATGGGATCCCCCATAACCAGCCCCCCCCCCCAGAAACCCCATCCTAGCGCGTGGCTTGGGATCCCCCATAAACAGCCCCCCCCCCGAAACCCCATCCTAGCGCCAGGCCTGGGATCCCCCATAACCAGCCCCCCCAGAAACCCCATCCTAGCGCCAGGCCTGGGATCCCCCATAACCAGCCCCCCCCCGAGAAACCCCATCCTAGCGCCAGGCCTGGGATCCCCCCTAACCACCCCCCCCCCCGAGAAACCCCATCCTAGCGCCAGGCCTGGGATCCCCCATAACCAGCCCCCCCGAGAAACCCCATCCTAGCGCCAGG
This sequence comes from Mauremys mutica, assembly GCF_020497125.1. Lineage (NCBI taxonomy): Eukaryota > Metazoa > Chordata > Testudines > Geoemydidae > Mauremys > Mauremys mutica. Next base: position 157,598,052 of record NC_059075.1, read on the forward strand.
CCTGGGATCCCCATAACCAGCCCCCCCCCGAGAAACCCCATCCTAGCGGGGTCCCCGGGTGAAAGCAGAGGCTGGGATTGATGGGCTGCTCTTTATTGTAGCTGGGACCCTCCCCACAGCGGGGTCAGTTACCCCCCACGCCCCGGGGGGGGTTGAGGCCCAGCAGCGTCTAACATCCACCACACACATGGAAACGGGGGTGCGGGGAAGCGGCCATCGCGCGGGGGGACAGGACCGTGCTCCCCTGGGTGGGGGGAGGTCAGGCATGATGACACCCCTGCGAGACCCCCACACACCAGGGGCAGTGAGGAGTCTGCACTCAGGGGAGAGCAGGCAGGGCAAAAAACATGGCCGCCCTCACGCCAAGCTGGGGGGCACAAAGCCTTGTGGGAAGGAAAAAGAGCCAGGGGGCATCTGGCAAGGTGACCCCTCCCCCACAGCCATGCCCCCCATGGAGTGACTGCCCCAAGGGCAAAGCATCAGGCAAAGCATGATGGGACATGGATCAGGAGCCTTGTGACCAATCCCAAACACTCGCCCTCAGGTGCTGCCTGGGAGCACAAAGCATTGTGGGAAATTGGGGGGGGGTCAGGTATAAATACAGCCACTGCCCAACCAAGCGCAAAGCATCATGGGAAACCAAAGGCGCTGGAATAAGCCACAGCAGCATTGTGGGAAACAAGGGGAGGCAGCCCCCAATCAATGCCCAGGGCCCGCTGCAAAGCACTGTGGGAAGTGGAAATGGGGCATAAATATGGTCCCTGCTCAGTTAATCCTGCCCCCCACCTCCCCAGAGGGCACAAAGCATCGGGAGAGAGGGGGACGGAGGCTACAAGTTTGGCAGGACTTCCGCGCCCCCGCTGCAAAGCATTGTGGGAAACACGTCACGCCAGCGCCACAAGCACACGACACTGCGATTGGTGGGTTTCTAGCCAATGGAGGGGAGCCCCACCCCAGTGAGGGGGGGCTGGTCCCATCAGGACTGGGGGTGGGTTTGTCTCTGCCAGCCTCCCCCCCCCCACTGCTACTTCTTCTTGGCCCGCTCGGCCGCGTCCAGGGCGGCCATATTGCAGGAGGCAGAGACGAGGTGCACGAGGCTGATAAGGGACTTGAGGGCGGTGATGGGGGTCGAGACCCAGAGGATGAGACGGAAAAGACCCAGGCGTCCGGGGAGCACTGAGGGGGGAGGGGAGAGAGTTACACACACACAGCCCAGGCGGTGCCCCTCACTCCCGACCCGCAGCCCCTGCCCCCCCAGCTCCACCGGTGCCCCTCACTCCCGACCCGCAGCCCCTGCCAGCCCAGCCCTGCCCCCCCAGCTCCACCGGTGCCCCTCACTCCCGACCCGCAGCCCCCATACACCCACCTGCAGGCCCCTCGGTGAAGTGCAGCAGGTACAGCATGCAGTAGAAGAGCTCGTTCCCTGCACACATGAGGAAGAGGACGGGCTGGGGAACGGGAGGAAGCCGAGTCAGAGCGGGCTGTGGAACTCCCTGCCACAGGATCGAACTGACAGCCCCAGTTTCAAGGGATTCAAAGGGCTGGGCAAGTTGGCAAAGCATTGTGGGATGTGGGGGAAGGCCGGGGGGTGGGGGGTCCTCTGGAATAAATATCGCTGCCTCTGAATCCCCCCCCCCAACAGAGCTTGAGGGGGAGGACAAAGCATTGTGGGAAAGGGAGGCATTATGGGAAACACGTCAAGCAGCCGTGCCTGGTGGGTGTCGAGAAGGGGGGCCCGTGACTCAGGGGGTGACCGGGGCAGGGGGCCTGTGCGGGGACCGGGGGTGTCACTCACCCGCGAGGTGTAATATACCCGCAGCACCGGATTCCCCGTCAGGTCGATGCTCTTGTGACTGTCGCTGCCCCGAACCACGGAGCTGGGGAGAGGCGGGAACATCAGCAGGGGGTGGGGTGGGGGTCAGAGCCCGCCCCCAGCCCCGCCCCCGCCCCCAGGCCCCACCCACCTGTGCAGGTGCAGCCAGTGGCTGGCGACGTCCAGGCTCATGCTGAGCTGGTAGAGGAGGGCGCGGGGCGGGTCCAGCAGGGCCAGGTTCACCAGCAGGCACATGGTGGCGCAGCGATCAGTCAGCATATCCAGCATGGCACCGAACCGGGTCCCTGCCGCCGGGGGGGAGGGGTCAGAGCTGGAGCCCCGCCCACAGCCCCCCCGCTTCCCCGGCCCCCCATGGCCCATGCCTGCGGTGGGGGACAGAGCACCCGGGGGCGGGGGCCCTACCTTGGTTGAGGGCCCGGGCTGCGTGGCCGTCAAACGCGTCCAGCAGGCCGCTGAGCAGGTAGGAGGCGGCGGCCGGGCCGGGGTCGCTCGGCATGAAATAAAAGGCGACAAAGAGGAGAAGGATCCGGGCGTAGCCTGCAGGGGGCGACAGAGACACGGTGCTCCTCACTCCCGACCCGCAGCCCCCCGCCAGCTCCACCCTGGGCTTCCCTGGGTAGGGGGGGGGCACTGGGATTGTCTGGGCCGAGCCCCGACCCGAGAACCCCCCAGCCGGGCCGAGCCCCGACCCGAGAGCCCCCCAGCCGGGCCGACCCCCGACCCGAGAGCCCCCCGACCCGAGAACCCCCCAGCCGGGCCGAGCCCCGACCCGAGAACCCCCCAGCTGGGCCGAGCTGCCAGGCTGGAGAATCCCCGTCGGCTCTGCCTGGGCCATATTTGCAGCCTCTTTCCAGGCGGGATTGTCCGGCCGCTGCGGCGCGTCAGACCTTCCTGGCGGGAGCGACGAGCCGGGGGTGACGATCTGCTCCCCACGGAGGTGCTGCCCGGCCGGGCCCCAGTCGCCCCGGAGCCGGCCCTGGGTTCAGCCGACCAGCTGGAGCTCCTGGAGTCTCTCGCTCGAGGGCAGGTTTCTGAGCCTTTCTTCCTCCCTGGGGCTCTTCTCTGGCCCCTCCAGTGGCTCAACGTCCTCCTGGAGCTGCAGGCACCAGAGCCGGCCCCGGGATCCCACCCCAGGGCCAAATCCTGAGGGAAAATCCCCTCTGCTGCTCCGCGAGACCCCCCGTTTGCACAGCCCTTTCGGCCCCAGCGTTGCACTGGGAGCTCCTGTTCCGCTGATTAACCCCCCCCCCCCCCCCGCTGAGAGTCCCTGCGTCCCCGGGCAGAGCCCCAAGCCGGGAAGTGCGGCCGGCTCTCGTCCCGCCCAGGGACCCGCGTTTACGTGTAGCTGGATTCAAACACACCGTGTCTGCTTGTGCCCGTTTCCCCAGCATCCCGCTGGCTCTGTACCAGTGACCTCTTCTCCGCGCCCCTCCCCACCCCCCAGGTCCGGGGCTGCTGGAAACTTCACCAGAGAGGACGAGACACCAGGCGGAGCCAGGCAGACAAGGCAACACAGACACTATGGTGAATCTGGGCCCCCTGTTTATCACGCAGGGTGAGAATTCGCTAATTCATCTCCTACTTATCTAGAGTGTTAAACTCAGTTTGTGGTTTTATTTACTGCTAATCTGCTTTGATCCATTTGCTCTCACTTATTAACTACAAAAGATGGTTTTTAAGTGATTATAAACTTATCTGATGTTTAGTCCAAGCCAGTGTGCGTCTGACTACCCGGTGTCTGGAGAAAATCTCAGCTTGGTTCCCAGGAGTGTGCATGGCCCTGGTCACACTGAGTGCGCCGGACGGGGCGTTAAACCCATATACGGGCCCGATTTGAGCAGGGCAGGACCCACTGCTCCGGGAGGCTACAGAGCCTGCGTGTGACTGAGCTGGGTTGTCCCAACCTGTGTGATGCTAGTGGAGGTGCAGGCTGGGGGCTTTTGCAGCTGTCACAGCAGCACGTGGGAGGCAGCCCAGGCTGATGGGTCAGAGGGCTCAGTGGTACCCCAGTTCCAGGTGGCGCCCCAGGGACCTGCAAAGAGAGCTCTGGGCCACTGGTTCCTGGTACGGCGCCACCCCCCAGCAGCCGATGCAGGGCAGGGCGGCAGGAATGGGACAGAGGCCTGTCCCCTGGGGGGCACCAACTCTGACCCAGCTCTGAGGATCCCCCCAGCTCCCCTCACTCACCAATGAGGTTTGGCACGAAGAGGAAAATGTTTTCGTCCTTCATCATCTCTGTGGGTGCGGGGTCTGCTGCCTTCCCCAGCCAGCCCTGGGGTCCCCCCAGCCAATGCCCCAGCCCTGGGGTCCCCCTGCCCGAGCTTTGGGGTCCCCCCAGCCAATGCACCAGCCCTGCCCCCCTGCACCAGCCCTGGGGTCCCCCCAGCCAATGCACCAGCCCTGGGGTCCCCCCAGCCAATGCACCAGCCCTGCCCCCCTGCACCAGCCCTGGGGTCCCCCCAGCCAATGCACCAGCCCTGCCCCCCTGCACCAGCCCTGGGGTCCCCCCAGCCAATGCACCAGCCCTGCCCCCCTGCACCAGCCCTGGGGTCCCCCCAGCCAGTGCACCAGCCCTGCCTCCCTGCACCAGCCCTGGGGTCCCCCCAGCCAATGCACCAGCCCTGCCCCCCTGCACCAGCCCTGGGGTCCCCCCAGCCAATGCACCAGCCCGCCAATGCACCAGCCCTGCCCCCCTGCACCAGCCCTGGGGTCCCCCCAGCCAATGCACCAGCCCTGCCTCCCTGCACCAGCCCTGGGGTCCCCCCAGCCAATGCACCAGCCCGCCAATGCACCAGCCCTGCCCCCCTGCACCAGCCCTGGGGTCCCCCCAGCCAATGCACCAGCCCTGCCCCCCTGCACCAGCCCTGGGGTCCCCCCAGCCAATGCACCAGCCCTGCTGTTGCGCTGAGCGGGAAGAACAAATGGCCGCTGCGCCTTTAAGATCCCCGGGACTCTTACCCCTCCCCCGCCCCTGTTGGGCTGTACCAAGCTGTCCTAGGGGGGAAGGCGGAGGCGGGGACGGGGTTTACGGGGGCGGGGGGATAGTGAGCCCCATTCGGGAGGAACCATTTCATCTGACGGGGTTCCACCCTCCTCTCAGGGACGGGAGGGGTGTCATGGTCCAGCCCCAAGTTGGTTCAGTCCGGGATGTTCCATTCCCCCACCCCTTGCTGTGGCCGGGTTGGCATCGCTCAGGTTCAGCCATAGAGCACCCGGCGGGCTTCGGGCTAGAGCGTCTCCATCCGGGGAAGGACGCCATTTTGGATTCATCGCCACTTCCGGTTCCTACACCCAAGTCATGTGACACTCCGTTGTCCAATCGGAGCACAGACGCATGAAGGGACGCTAGCAACGAGCTTCCCACAATCCCCTGGGACTGACACAGCCCCTTTCCCACAATCCCCTGGGGCTGGTGCGGCCAATGTCCCACCGTCTCCTGAAGCGGGCCAGGCCGTTTCCCAGAATGCCCCGCGGCTGGGCCGGCTGAGCGGGAGGGAGCGGGGCGGGATTTGAGACCCGGGTTTATTACCAGCCTGGGGGGGGGGCGGGGGGGCTACGCGCGGTCCTTGGCCAAGGCCTCCGATTGGTCGGTGTCGCTGTCCGAGGTCTCGCCGGGGGGCCGGTCCCGGCGGGTCACTTTGCTCAGGAACTTGCCGGGCCCCCCCTGGCGGGAGGGGCAGCGCATCAGGGGCTGCGGGCAGACGGGGAAGGGGTGAGAACAGAGCTCCCCGCAGCAGGGCCTGGCCCGCCTACTGCCCACTAGCCCCGCCCGCTTCCCCTCTAGCCCCGCCCCTGCGCATAGCCCCGCCCACTTCCCCTCTAGCCCCGCCCACTTCTGTGTTAGCCCCATCACAGCCCAATACCTTCCCACTTCCCCTCTAGCCCCGCCCATGCCTGATTAGCCCCGCCCACTTCCCCTCTAGCCCCGCCCCTGTGCCCGTGCGGGGCTGCGGGGGTTACCTGGATGGTGCTGAGCTCCTGCTCGGAGACCAGGGGGGACAGAGCCTCCAGGCTGCCGGACGGGGAGCGCCGGGGGGAGCGGCGCCGCTGGGTCACAAAGGCCCCCCCCATCCGTTCCTCCAGCCGCACGGCCTCCACCTGGGGGGACACGATAGCCAGGGGGGCACGGGGGGAGCGTAGCGCAGGAAGTGGGGGGGCAGCTTTCAGCCCCCCCACTAGAAAAAGAGTCCCAGCGCCACTGGGAGGGGGGCTGGTACCTGTCTGTGGCGGGAGGGGTCACGGCCCCGGACCTGCAGCGACCTCCCCTCCTCCTCCTCGGTGCTGTCCTCGTCCTGCGCCCAGACGGGACGGTGAGGGGCGTGGTCGGCTGCCCCCTGCACCCTCCCCTCCCCTCCCCCGGCACCCCTCCCCTCCCCTGTCCCCCCTTCCCTGCCCCCGGCACCCTCCCCTCCCCCGACACCCCTCCCCTCCCCTGTCCCCCCTTCCCTGCCCCCGGCACCCTCCCCTGGCACCCCTCCCCTCCCCCGGCACCCTCCCCTCCCCCGGCACCCCTCCGCTCCCCTGGCACCCCTTCCCGGCACCCTCCCCTCCCCCGGCACCCCTCCCCTCCCCTGTCCCCCCTTCCCTGCCCCCGGCACCCTCCCCTCCCCCGGCACCCCTCCCCTCCCCTGTCCCCCCTTCCCTGCCCCCGGCACCCCTCCCCTGTCCCCCCTTCCCTGCCCCCGGCAACCCTCCCCCAGCACCCCTTCCTCCAACGTCGCCCCCTCCCCTGCACCCAGCGATCCCCTCATCACCCCTCATACACACCTTCCCAGGACCCTCCAAACCCCTCCTTCCCATCCACCCCTTCCACCCACCGACCCCCCCGCAGTCTGGTGCAGGGCATCGGTCACTCACTGTCTCCCTGGCACAGGGGGATCCCTGGGGCCCGGATGCCTGTGTCCTGCCCAGGGTGCTGTCATGGGCGCAGCCTGAACTGGAAGGAATGCGGGTGTGACTGGGGGGGAGGGGTTCCCCCTCCCCAAGCACCCCCTGCTCCCAGACCCCCCACCCTCAGGACACCCCCTCGCACTCACAGGCTGTGGCAGTCGGGGCTGGGTGCCTGCTGGCTCTGGGGGGGCCCTGTGCTCTGGAAGATGGGGTGCAGCAGGGCTGGAATGAAAAAGCGGGGAGCCTGAAGGGGTACATGGTTGGGGAAGGGGCAAGGAGGTGGGGTTACGGGGTGGGGAGCTAGAGGGCAGGACCCCTGTGGGCAGTGTGGGGTTGGGAGGATGATGGGTTCAGGGGGGCCTCCTGGGGAGGGGGGCCCTGGGGGGTTGGGGGTCTAGGGAAGCATCTGAGGAGTGGGGAGCAGTGTCTGGGTGGGGGATGGTGAGGGGCTCCAGGAAGTAGGGGCCAGTCAGGGGTTTCTGGGAGTGGGGGGCAGTGGGGGGCTCTGAGGAGTAGGGGATGGTGGGGGTGGGGGTCTCCGGGGAGTGGGGGGGAGTGGGGGGCTCTGGGGAGTAGGGGAAGGTGGGGGTCAGAGTTCCGGGGAGTAGGGGATGGTCGGGGTGGGGGGCTGCAGGGAGTGGGGGGCTCCGGGGAGCAGGGGACGGGGGGGCTCACTGCTCTCGGCCCGGCGCAGCATCGCTCTGAACTCCTCGTAGGCCAGGGGGGGCCGGGCCAGGCACTGGAAGAGCCCCCGATAGTCCGGCTGCGGCAGGGAGCCCAGCAGCCCATCTCCCAGGCGTCGGGCCTGCAGGTAGCTCTGCTTGGAGAGAGACAGCACCTCCCCCGCCTGGGCCAGCGCCTGCCCCGCATGGAAACAGGCCAGCTGGGGGGAGGAGGGTGCTCAGAGCCTGGACTCCCCTTTAGGCACCCGCCAGACACCCGCCCAATGGATCCCCTTAGGGACACCACGAGCACGTCCCCTATAGACACCTCTATACGTTCCCTCGGACACCAACACAACCACATAGCTCTGTATAAACACCCCCATACACATCCCCTATAGACACCCCTATGGTAATACCTATAGACACCTCTATACACCCCCCGGACACCGACACAACCACATACCTCTGTATAAACACCCCTATACACATCCCCTGTAGACACCCCTATGGAAATACCTATAGACACCTCTATACACCCCCCGGACACCGACACAGCCACTTGGCTCTGTATAAACACCCCCATACACATCCCCTGTAGACAGCCCTAAAGCCCCCCCCCCTAGAGCTCACCTATAGACACGACTCCGTAGAACCAGAGACGCCCTCTGGACAGCTGTGACCCCCCCATGCCCCCAGGGGACCCTGAAACACGCAAGCACCCGCAGTGGAACCCTCCGGACAGCCCTAGCCTCCCCAACCCGACACCCCCTAACTGCCACCACTATCCCCCCGTCCCCCCTAGCCCCTGGGGGAGTAGGAAGAGATTGGGCTGGGGAATGGGACCCAGGCGTCCGGGCAGGTACCTGGGCAGATTTCTGGGCCTCTCCGGCCCTGTGCACCAGCCGGGCAGTGCTGGCCAGGGTGCTCACCAGCAGCTCGGCCCTCTCTGCTGACATGGCGAGGGGGGTCCCCTGCATGGCGCAGAGGGGAGGGGAGTGGGGGGGGTCGGAGTCTGCACCCTGCTCCATGGGTCCTAGAGCCAATAACCTGGGGGGGAGAGAGAGAGAGAGAGATGGGGGGGCTGGGGGAGTGGACGGGGGGCCAGGCCCTAGGTGGGGTGGGGGATCTGGGTCAGAAAGGGTGGGGGATGCGATGGGGTGGTCCCAGTACAGGTGGTGAGGGAGAGCCAGGGACCAGGGTTATAGGGCACACAGGGCTGGGGGTGGGGTAAGGGAGTCCTGGGGGGGCGCATGGAGGGAGGAGGGGTGGGGGACGGGGGCTCGGGGGGTGCAGGGTGGGAAGAGGGGTGCGGGAGGGGGGAGGGGGCTCAGGGTGGCAGGAGGGGTGCGGGAGGGGGGAGGGGGCTCAGGGTGGGAAGAGGGGTGGGGAGGGGGAGGGGGGTGCAGGGTGGCAGGAGGGGTGGGGGAAGGGGGCTCGGGGGGCGCAGGGTGGGAAGAGGGGGGGCGGGGGCTCAGGGTGGCAGGGGGGGTGGGGGAAGGGGGCTCGGGGGGCGGGGGGTGGGAACAGGGGGGGAGGGGGCTCAGGGTGGCAGGAGGGGTGGGGGAAGGGGCTCGGGGGCTCAGGGTGGCAGGAGGGGTGGGGGAAGGGGGCTCGGGGGGCGCAGGGTGGGAAGAGGGGGGGGAGGGGGCTCAGGGTTGCAGGAGGGGTGGGGGAAGGGGGCTCGGGGGGCGCAGGGTGGGAAGAGGGAGGGGAGGGGGCTCAGGGTGGCAGGAGGGGTGGGGGAAGGGGGCTCGGGGGCTCAGTGTGGCAGGACGCGAGGGGGAAGGGGGCTCGGGGGCGCAGGGAGGCAGGGGCGGGGGGGAGTGGGGACGCGGGCGCAGGGTCGCAGGAGGGGTGGGGGAAGGGGGCTCGGGGGCTCAGGGTGGCAGGAGGGGTGGGGGAAGGGGGCTCGGGGGCTCAGGGTGGCAGGAGGGGTGGGGAGGGGGGAGGGGGGCGCAGGGTGGCAGGAGGGGTGGGGGAAGGGGGCTCGGGGGGTGCAGGGTGGGAAGAGGGAGGGGGGAGGGGGGCGGGGCTCTGGGGGGGCGCAGGGTCTGGGGTAGGGGACCCCGTGGGGGTAGGACCCCAGCAGGATCGGGTCTGGATCTGCCCCTCCCCCCCACGCACCCCTTCTTGGGATGCTGCACAAGCTGGTACCCAACTGCCGGGGAGGCTGTTGCTGTGGCAACTGTGTGGGGCGGGGGATCGCCTAGAGGCTGGTTGCTAGGAGACGGGGCTCCAGACATTGCAGCTGCTGGGGCGGGGTCACGGGATTCCTAGCCGCAGCCTTCTTAATTATTAATTAATTAATGCAAATATAATCCACTAATTAACATAAGATGCAAGATGCAGCTGTTTATACAGGGTGGGGTGCCGGGGCTGTTTATAGGGGGGGCCCTCTCGCCCAGAGCTGGGACCCGGCCCCTCTGGGGTGGGGGGGGCTGGGCACACGGGGACCCCTCGCCCGGCGCTGGGACTCGGCCCCTCTGGGGTGGGGGGGGCTGGGCACACGGGGATCCCTCGCCCGGCGCTGGGACTCGGCCCCTCTGGGGTGGGGGGGGCTGGGCACACGGGGACCCCTCGCCCGGCGCTGGGACGCGGCCCCTCTGGGGTGGGGGGGGCTGGGCACACGGGGACCCCTCGCCCGGCGCTGGGACTCGGCCCCTCTGGGGTGGGGGGGGCTGGGCACACGGGGACCCCTCGCCCGGGGCTGGGACTCGGCCCCTCTGGGGTGGGGGGGGCTGGGCCCACGGGGACCCCTCGCCCAGAGCTGGGACCCGGCCCCTCGGGGGGGGGGGGGGCGGGGCACACGGGGACCCCTCGCCCGGCGCTGGGACTCGGCCCCTCTGGGGTGGGGGGGGCTGGGCACACGGGGACCCCTCGCCCGGCGCTGGGACTCGGCCCCTCTGGGGTGGGGGGGGGCTGGGCACACGGGGACCCCTCGCCCGGCACTGGGACCCGGCCCCTCTGGGGTGGGGGGGGCTGGGCACACGGGGACCCCTCGCCCGGCACTGGGACCCGGCCCCTCTGGGGTGGGCGGGGCTGGGCACACGGGGACCCCTCGCCTGGTGCCGAGATGCAGCCCCTCTGGGGTGGGGCATTATGTGGGCAGCCGGGATCTGTACCCCAAGCTGGGCAGACACCCCAGCACCCTCTGCTGGCTTTAACTCCACGCCCACCCGTGTCAAATGCCGCGTAACCTCCCCCAGGCTGGAACTGACATAGCTGCCTCTATGGCTCAGACATGGGCTCGTGTGACGCTGGGGTCTGCCAGCCCCCCGCCTTCGCTGTCCCTGATCTGAGAACCCAGGAGTCCTAGTTCCCAGCCCCCTGCTCTAACCACCAGCCCCCACTCCCCTCCCAGAGCCGGGGAGAGAACCCAGGAGTCCTGGCTCCCAGGCCCCGCTGCTCTAACCCACCAGCCCCCACTCCCCTCCCAGAGCTGGGGAGAGAACCCAGGAGTCCTGGCTCCCAGCCCCCCCTGCTCTAACCCACCAGCCCCCGTTCCCCTCCCAGAGCCGGGAGAGAACCCAGGAGTCCTGGCTCCCAGCCCCTCTACTCTAACCACCAGCCCCCGCTCCCCTCCCAGAGCCGGGAGAGAACCCAGGAGTCCTGGCTCCCTCCCCCCTGCTCTAACACACCAGCCCCCGCTCCCCTCCCAGAGCCGGGAGAGAACCCAGGAGTCCTGGCTCCCTCCCCCCTGCTCTAACACACCAGCCCCTGGTCCCCTCCCAGAGCCAGGAGGGAACCCTGGACTCCCACTCCAATGACATAGAAAAATCCAGCCAAGCCGCCTTTGTTTTTTAATAATATCCAACATTTTTATTAAAAGTTTTTTTCCCTTCTCTCTGTGCGGGCAGCGCCCGAACCGCTGCCGGCCCCCTTTGCCTTTCTTCCTCGCCACCTGGCTTGGCATTTAAAAAAAAAAAGTGGTTGGTTTTTGTTTTGTTTTAATACATTCCATCAGGACACAGATTTCTATTGTTTTTTCTTATTTTCCTTCTTTTATATATATATAAAAAGAAAATATGAGATACACACACGCACGCACCACCCACACGGGGGAGGGGGGATGAAAGACAGAAGAGATCCAGAGAGCAGGGAACTGTACAAGGGAGGGTTATGGCACCGAAAGGAAAAGATCGTTAAAAAGAAGGGGATATATCTATTATACATCAGCCCCGGACCCTCCGCCCCCAGATCCCACAGGCAAGCCACGTGGTTAGTTAGCAGAACAAAGCAATTAGTCCCCCCCCCCCCACAGACCCCTTTTCAAAAGCAGCCTTGTTAAGGGTTGGGCAAGGTGGTTATTTAGAAAATCAATTAAGAAATGGAGGAATCAGGGTTTTTGTTGTTGTTGTTCCATCGAAGTCCTGGATGACTGTTTCTTAAATAATAATTAAAAAAAATGTGCAGAAATTCACGCCCCAGAGGACCCGGGCATTGGCATTTGGGCAGGAAAATGTTTCAAGTTCCCTTTCCATGGTGTGAGAGGAAAAATCTGTTTCAAGTCTCCTCCCCATGGCACACCAACCACCTTCTCCCCCAGTGCGTGACAAGACACAATCCAGTTTGAGTTCCCTTCACCATGGCACAAGAGCAGAAAAATCTGTTTTAAGGTTCCTCTTATTGCATGAGTGTGGAAAAAGTCTGTGTCGAGGCCTCCCCTGTGGCATGAAGGAGAAAATCGTTCCTGTCTCCTTGACCCACAAACCACAGAAACCGCTCAGCAAGATTCGTCACCTTGGGAGGGAAAATGGTGCTTAAAGATTGCCTCCCCCACCCCTCCTGCTTCCAGGCAAATAGTTGTTTCGAGACTTTCCCATCCCCCCTTACAAAGGAAAATAGCCCCCAGGGGAATAACTGGATCAAGATTTCCCCCTTTAGGAGAGTAAATAACATTTTAAGGTTCACACACCATGGAAAGAAGGTTTCAAGTTTCTCCATCCTGCCAGAGGAAAATGGTTTCAAGTCTCCCCGCCACACAGGGTGATGTGTTGCAAACTTTCCCATGCTGGGAAAACTGTATGAAGATTTGCCGCCATCCTGGGGAAATGGATTTAATGCTTCTCTCCCCACATGGGAAAAGTGGATCAACATGGGCCTTGCTCCCAATGGACAGTGTTTTCAAGTTTCTCCTTTCTGTGCTGGGGGAAGAGTGTCCAGCCCCCATCAGCCTGACACACGCTGCATCAACACATCCCACTTCCAAGGGGGAGGTGTTTCCAGGCTGCCCCATAACCACAAAAAGGTAGTGTCAAGAATCCCCTATCCCAAGGGGATAGAAAAAGCAGTTTCAGGTCCCCCCATGTCACTGCAGTCCAGGAGAGGGGCAGCCCATTCCCAGGGCAAGGTGGGGGCTGATCCACGCAGCGCTCAGGGCAGAAGCCTCTGCTACCCTTTGGAGAGCGACTCCCAGAGAAGGGGGAATATGGGCGTGGAACAGAGGAGGGGGGCTGGGGGAACAGAGTGATGGGGGGGAAGCTGAGCCCCCCTAGGCACAGCACTCCCACTGGGTACCCTGATCCCAAACCTGGGGGCTTGCTCATACCAGGTACCGCAGGGCTCCTTGCCGGGAGGAAGATACGGAAAGGTGCCCTGTCACCTATGGGATAGGGAGATAGAACCCAGGAGTCCTGGCTCCCGGCCCCTCCCGCTCTAACCCACCAGCCCCCACTCCCGTCCCAGAGCCGGGGAGAGAACCCAGGAGTCCTGGCTCCCAGCCCCCCTGCTCTAACCCAGCAGCCCCCACTCCCCTCCCAGAGCCGGGGAGAGAACCCAGGAGTCCTGGCTCCCAGCCCCCCTGCTCTAACCCTCCAGCCCCCACTCCCCTCCCAGAGCCAGGGAGAGAACCCAGGAGTTCTGGCTCCCAGCCCCCCTGCTCTAACCCAGCAGCCCCCACTCCCCTCTCAGAGCCAGGGAGAGAACCCAGGCATCCGGTTTCCCAGCCCCCCGTGACAGGAAGAGGGAAGGAAATTAAGAAAAAACCGAGATTTGGAAACACAGATGAAATGGTCCCGTGTGTGTGTGTGTGGAGGGGGGGAAGAGGGGCTGGGAAGGGGGTCGGTGTGTTCCTGTGCGGATTTGGGGGTGTCAGCATGGACAGGGGAGCAGACATGGGCGCTGGGCTGGCCCCTCCAGAACACCGGTGGGGAGTCTCTCTCCATGGCCAGAGGAGAGCGCTCGGGCGGCCCTTCCCCGTAGCCCGGCAGCGCTCGCGGGGAGCAGGCTCCAGGGCGAGCCGGCTCAGGAGTACGAGTAGTGCGAGCCGTTGAGGATGTGCGAGGTGACGCTCGCCGAGCGGCTGATGCCCGGCTCGGCCTGGCCGCCGGAGGCCGTGCGCCGCAGCGGCTGGGGGCTGTTCCGCAGCATCACCACGTTGGCCCGGCCCCCTGGGGCGGAGGCGGGCGAGGAGGCGGCGGAGGGGGGGTGGAGCCAGGCGGAGGGGGGCGGGGCCAGCAGGGGGGGCTGGCGCCAGGCGTGGGGGGCGCCGGCGGTGTTCTGCACGCCGTGGCTCCAGTGGGAGCCGCTGCGGGGCACGGGGCGGGAGGGCCAGGGCTGGGGGGGCGCGGCGTAGCCCTGGTTGAAGGCCTCGGCGGGGATGCCCGTCAGCGCCATGTTACTGAAGCCGAGCCGCATGCTCTCCGAGTCGAAGGCCTCGATCTCCCGGGCCTGCCGCTCCAGCAGGCTGCGGATCCGCTCCGAGCGCTCGTTCTGCAGCGCCAGCATCTCCTCCTCGATCTGCAGAGACAGGGCGTGGCAGTGCCGGCCCCTCCCCGGCCCCGCCCGGACGCCTGGGTCCCGCCGGCCCCTCCCCAGATGCCAGGGTCCCGCCGGCCCCTCCCCAGATGCCTGGGTGTACCATGGCCCATCCCACAGCCTGTCTGCCCCCCCAGAAACCTAGAAATCCATTCCCTCCTGTGACAAAGTAGGGAATACCCTGAGGGAGCCGTTCCGGACGCCTGGGTCCCACTGCCCAGCCCGGTCTCTGGGGATGCTGCAGGGCCCTGAAGGAGCTGTCCCGGACGCCTGGGTCCCACTGCCCAGCCCTGTCTCTGGGGATGCTCCAGGGCCCTGAGTGAGCTGTCCCGGACGCCTGGGTCCCACTGCCCAGCCCGGTCTCTGGGGATGCTGCAGGGCCCTGAAGGAGCTGTCCCGGACGCCTGGGTCCCACTGCCCAGCCCAGTCTCTGGGGATGCTGCAGGGCCCTGAGGGAGCCGTCCCGGACGCCTGGGTCCCACTGCCCAGCCCGGTCTCTGGGGATGCTGCAGGGCCCTGAGGGAGCTGTCCCGGACGCCTGGGTCCCAGTCCCGTACCCTCTGCTCCAGCAGGGCCCGGCGGATGGACACGCGCTGCTCCAGCTCCTTGATCTCCCGCTCGTGCTGCGCCTCCGTGTGGATCTTGATCTTGCTCTGGTAGGCGTTGAGCAGTTCCAGCTCCTGCTGCAGCTGCATCCGCAGCACCTGGTACTCGGCCTCCTGCGTCTCGTCCAGCCGCAGCTAGGGGGCGACACGGAGTTGGCCAGGAGCCCTTGGCGGGGGCTGGGCACCCAGGGGCCCCCCTGAGGCGGGGGGGCTGGGTATATGGGAGCCCCTTGCGCTGACTCGCAGCGTCCCAGCACCCTCACAGTTTGGGACAGGAAGTGAAAGGGACGTCCAGATCCCCGGATGTGCTGGGAGTGGGTGGGTACGAGGGGCAAGCATGAAAACTGCAGAGCAGATCTTTGGCCAGGACACTTGGGTTCATGCTTCCTCTGTGGGAACAGGCTTATTCGTAACCCTCTAGGGGGCACCAGCTGGCCGGGGGGCAGGCACCGGGCAGGGCTGGGAAGCAGGGTCTTCGGGGAGGTGGCAGGAGGCAGGCCAGGAAGCAAGACCAGGAGACGGGGAACCGGGGAGCAGGCCCCAGGCTGGGGGACAGGGGTCCGGAAAACAGGCCGGGAAGCAGGCCCGGGGTGGGCGGGGGGCCGGGAAGCAGGCCCCCAATCAGGCCCGGGGCGGGGGGCCGGGAAGCAGCCCCCAATCAGGCCAGGGCGGGGGGCTGGGAAGCAGGCCCGGGGTGGGCGGGGGGCCAGGAAGCAGCCCCCAATCAGGCCCGGGGCGGGGGGCCGGGAAGCAGCCCCGGGGCGGGCGGAGGGGCCAGGAAGCAGCCCCGGGGCGGGCGGGGGGCCGGGAAGCAGCCCCGGGGCGGGCGGGGGGCCGGGAAGCAGCCCCCAATCGGGCCGCCCGGCGACCTACGGCCTGCGTGGAGAGCATCTCGTTGATGCTGTGGTCGTACTGCTCCGCCAGGGTGGCCAGCTTGCGCGTCTGCTCGTCCTTGAGGCGCTTCAGGATGCCCTTGTGCTCGCTCTTGGCCGTGGTCTCCAGCAGGTGGTTGCGCAGGGCTTTGTACTGCCGCGTCTGGATCTTACACGTGTCCTGGAACTGCTTCTTGATCTGCAGCTCCTTGGACTGGGGGCGGGGCCGCGGGGCGGGGGGCCGGAGCGGGGCAGGGCGGGGCGGGGCGGGGGGAGAGAGACAGGAGCAAACGTTAGCGAGACAGACACCGGGGCCGGCCTGGAGCGGGCGTGGCCGCGCCGCGCTCCCCCCGACAGGCCCCCGGGGGGCAGCTCTGAACCCTCCCATGAGCCATTGCTCCTCCCGCTTCCCTGGACAGGGTGGGGTGGTGCCCTCCGTCTTGCCTTGCCCACAGGGGCCGAGACCCACATGTGCTGCTGCGGTCAGGGCTGGGGGGGCCTTTGCCTATGGCTGACGCCTGCCCTGCCTGTGACCCCATGACCTGCCCCATCATGCAGCACATGACCTTTGACCTGTCTGACCCCCCCCGACCTGCCCCCATCATCCCATGGCCGGGGCATGTGACCTTTGCCCTGCCTGTGACCCCCCCCATCATCCCATGGCCGGGGCATGTGACCTTTGCCCTGCCTGTGACCCCCCATCATCCCATGGCCAGGGCATGTGACCTTTGCCCTGCCTGTGACCCCCCCATCATCCCATGGCCGGGGCATGTGACCTTTGCCCTGCCTGTGACCCCCCCATCATCCCATGGCTGGGGCATGTGACCTTTGCCCTGCCTGTGACCCCCCCCATCATCCCATGGCTGGGGCATGTGACCTTTGCCCTGCCTGTGACCCCCCCATCATCCCATGGCCGGGGCATGTGACCTTTGCCCTGCCTGTGACCCCCCATCATCCCATGGCCAGGGCATGTGACCTTTGCCCTGCCTGTGACCCCATCATCCCATGGCCGGGGCATGTGACCTTTGCCCTGCCTGTGACCCCCCATCATCCCATGGCCGGGGCATGTGACCTTTGCCCTGCTGGTGCCCCCCCACAATCTGCCCCCATGATCCCAGGGCCAGGGCATGTGACCTTTGCCCTGCCAGTGACCCCCCCCATTTGCCCCATGGCGGGGGCATGTGACCTTTGCCCTGCCTAGGAGCTGTGTGAGGGGGCTGCCCTGTGCCCAGGTTACCTCGGGGGCCTAGTAGGGGGGAGGGGGAGAGGTGCGTTTCGGCTCCCAGTAACGACCAGATGCTCGCCAGGTCCGGGCGCCCTGCCAGGGGCCGTCTTTCATTGAAGGCGGAAAGGAGCCAAAATAAGCACGTGTCAAACCAAATACAGAGGAAGCCAAAATGTAAAAAAATGAATGTATGGAGCACACACAGGCGGGGGGTGGGGCAAACAGTCACCAAAAACGGGAGCCATCGGAACTAGCCCCCTCGAACAGCTGGGGGAGGCGCCAGCCACGGACACTGTGGGCCAACCCCAGGTAAAAAGCAACACCCTCAGTCCCAGATCAGCTCAAAACATCCTGCTCAAACCTGGACAGGAATCAGCCGAAAATGAAGAGAGCCGCCTTGCACCCATTGTTTGCCCATAAACCGATAAAAATCAACTCAAAATCATTAGATGTCACCCACCTGGGGCCCAGAACTGGGAGAAATCCACCCCAAATTGGTGAAATCCAGTTCTTCCAGGGTTTGCTCAAGCTTAGTAACATATTGCTCCAATTTCGGGCCAATTCTGGTCCTATTTTTACGTGAACCAGAAACTGGGCTACCAAAGCAGCCAATCAAGTCAAACCCATCGATTTTGCAGCAAAACGGGCAAATCAAAATAAACAACATGGAGCAAAACTGGGGGAAATTAAATACAAAAATGACAATTTGTAAAAGGCTGGAGAGCGCCAGGGAAAATACAGCAACGAAACCAACCAGTAAAATACCAAATACAAAAAGGGGGGAAGAAAAGATGAATCGATTTTCAGACTGAAGGGGACTCCTGTGAGCATCTTGTCTGAGCTCCGTCAAGCCGCCCTGAATTAATTCCTAGTTGAACTCAAAAACAAATACAACAGACTTTTCTGGAACAGGGCTCTGGGATGGCTGAAATTTGCTTTCCTCGGACACACAGGAGGTCAGACTAGATGATCTAAAAGAAATGACCCCCCCTGGTTTTCAGCTTGAGGGATAATCGTAGCTGCACTAAAAATAGGAGAAAATAACCCCCCCCAAATATTAAAGGGATGGATCAAAACTTGGACAAATGAGACTTAAAAATACATGCTGGTGAAATGCAACTTTCCCCAAAATGGAACAAAAAAGATCAGATTCAGCAAAAACAGGGTAAATAGAATAAAAATCAGAGATTTCTGCCCAAAACGGGGAAAACAAAGAAAATTCCTGAATGTACTGAATGGGGTTGGGGGATTTCTAAATTCACTACGGACAGGAGGGAAAATAAATTCTAACAAGGACAAAAAAACGATTTGCCTCGGAAAGAGGAGTAAATATATCAGACTAAATATACTAAAGAAAGAGAAATAAAAAATTATCCCAAATTTCATAAAGTGGAGCAAATATAAAATATTCATAATTGGCCCTCAAACAGGAAGAAAACTCATTCCAAATTCACTCCTACCAATGCGATAAAATAAAGGCTCCAACAAAAATACCGATGAAATTTTCTAAAACTGCAGCAAATGAAATCAGTGTTACCCCAGAGTTGCCAAAACCCCCAGGGGGGGGAAAGGATTTGAAGGAAAGTAAAGGTTTCACCTTCCCCCAACCAATGGATAAGAAATTAATTTAACACAAAAGAAGATTTCGACTCTCCCATTTTTGGGAAATCTGTGATTATTTTTATTTTATTTCTCCTGTTTTCAGTCAAATAAAAAAAGAAATATCACAGATTTACCCCAAAACAAACAAAAAATAATATGTTTGATCACTTACACAAACAAATGCACACACACAAAACGTAAAGGCACCTGCAATAAATACGTTCCCGTCTCCCGCGAGGGGAGTGGGGGTTACAGAGCTGGGAAATGAAATCAAAGCCGTCACCGGGGAAAGAATCACCTGGGGCCGCCCCTCGGAGCTGGGAGCAGAAACGCACCTTCCCCCGGCGCCTGCGGCCGGACGGGAGCCCCCTCTAGTTCTGGGGGGGCGGATAGTGTGGTGGGGCCTGGGCCTAGCTGAGAATGGAGCCCCTCCCCCAGGGGGCTGGATAGCGTTTGCGGGGGGCTCAGACAAATACAAACCACTGGTCCCAATAGCAGCACCCCCCCCAGTCTCCCCTTCAATCACCCAACTGCTGCCCTTGCCTCCAGGGCCTCCCCACTGCACCCCCTGGCTCCTGGGGGGCAGGGTCGGTGATTCTTTCCTCCAGAGCAGACACTGCAGCTGTACCCAGCGCTGCCCCCTACACAGAGCAACCAGAGTGGGGTTCAGTCCCCTTGGCAAACCACAGGGCCATGGGGCCACCTGCCTTCGGGGCCACCTGCCTTCGGGGTCACGTTCCCCCCCTCTGGGCCATGGGGCCACCTGCCTTCGGGGCCACCTGCCTTCGGGGTCACGTTCCCCCCCTCTGGGCCATGGGGCCACCTGCCTTCGTGGCCACATCTCCCCCCCCCGGGCCATGGGGGCCACCTGCCTTCGGGGTCACGTTTCCCCCCCCCTTTGGGCCATGGGGGCCACCTGCCTTCGGGGTCATGTTTCCCCCCCCCTTTGGGCCATGGGGGCCACCTGCCTTCGGGGTCACGTTTACCCCCCTCTGGGCCATGGGGGCCACCTGCCTTCAGGGTCACATCTCCCCCCCTCTGGGCCATGGGGCCACCTGCCTTCGGGGCCACATCTCCCCCCCTTTGGGCCATGGGGCCACCTGCCTTCGGGGCCATATCTCCCCCCCTTTGGGCCATGGGGGCCACCTGCCTTCGGGGTCACGTTCCCCCCCTCTGGGCCATGGGGGCCACCTGCCTTCGGGGCCACGTTCCCCCCCTCTGGGCCATGGGGGCCACCTGCCTTCGGGGCCATATCTCCCCCCCTTTGGGCCATGGGGGCCACCTGCCTTCGGGGTCACATCTCCCCCCCTCTGGGCCATGGGGGCCACCTGCCTTCGGGGTCACATCTCCCCCCCTCTGGGCCACGGGGGCCACCTGCCTTCGGGGTCACATCTCCCCCCATCTGGGCCACGGGGGCCACCTGCCTTCGGGGTCACGTTTCCCCCCCCTTTGGGCCATGGGGGGCCACCTGCCTTCGGGGTCACGTTTACCCCCCTCTGGGCCATGGGGCCACCTGCCTTCGGGTCCACATTTCCCCCCCTTTGGGCCATGGGGCCACCTGCCTTCGGGGCCACATTTCCCCCCCTTTGGGCCATGGGGCCACCTGCCTTCGGGGCCACATTTCCCCCCCTTTGGGCCATGGGGCCACCTGCCTTCGGGGCCACATCTCCCCCCCTCTGGGCCATGGAGCCACCTGACTTCGGGGCCACATCTCCCCCCCTCTGGGCCATGGGGGCCACATCTCCCCCCCTCTGGGCCATGGGGGCCACCTGCCTTCGGGGCCACATCTCCCCCCCTCTGGGCCATGGGGCCACCTGCCTTCGGGGTCATGTTCCCCCCCTCTGGGCCATGGGGCCACCTGCCTTCGGGGCCACATCTCCCGCCCTCTGGGCCATGGGGCCACCTGCCTTCGGGGTCACATCTCCCCCCCTCTGGGCCATGGAGCCACCTGCCTTCGGGGCCACATCTCCCCTCCTCTGGGCCATGGGGGCCACCTGCCTTCGGGGTCACGTTCCCCCCCCTCTGGGCCATGGGGGCCACCTGCCTTGGGGGCCGCGTCCCCCCCGCGCTGTCAGGGGAGGCCCGGAGAAGCCCAGGAGCATGGGGCACCTGCTGTGGGTTTTGTGCTCCGGTCGGGGGGCTGGGGAAGGAGACCCGGCCTGTCCCACCCCCGCAGTCAGATGGATCCCAGCACGCAGAGGAAGGACGAGGAGACCCTCCCTCACAGCCCCCCGGACCAGAGAAAGGGGCGGGGCCTGTTCACACCCAGCCAATCACTGGGCAGCACGGGGGCGTGGCTGGTTCCCAGGCCCAGTCACCTCCAGGGCCGCCGGGCCGGGCGGGGGTCCCCTGGGGGGCTGCGCCGGGCCCCCCCGGAGGCAGCCCGGCCCCCCCGGCCCCCGCGGCCCTGCCCCCTGCCCGCCAGCCGGGGGATGCGGCTGGGCCGCTCCTCCCGCAGCACCCGCAGGCCCGTGAGGTGGTGCAGGGCGGCCGGGGGCAGGCGGGCGCTCAGCTCCCGCGCCAGCCGCAGCAGGCGGCGGTTGAGGGCGCGGCCGGGCCGGGCCAGCAGGGCCAGGGCGCGGCGGGGCCAGGCGGGCGGGGCGGGCGGGGGGCCGGGCACGGGCAGCCGGCTGCGGAAGCCGCCCTTGTGGGTCTTGGGGAAGAGGCGGAAGAGGCCGCGCTCGCTCAGCAGCCCCAGGCCCTGCAGGGCGCGGAAGGCCGGGCGCGGCAGCCCCAGCAGCAGGCGCAGCCAGAGGCGGCGGGCGCGGCGGGGCAGCCCCCGCCGGGCGCCCCGGGCCAGCGCCAGCAGCAGGTAGAGCGGCAGGAAGAGCCAGGGCGAGGCCAGCAGGTGGGAGGCCAGCAGGATGACGGGCACGTAGAGCCGGCCCCGGCGGGCGCTCAGGCCCAGCACGCCCAGCGCCCCCGCCCCCTTGGCCAGGGCCAGGAAGGAGGCGCCCGAGAGCAGGAAGAGCGAGTGGAGCAGGGCGTAGGAGACGCCCAGCCCCACCAGCGCCCCCTCCAGGGCCAGCAGCAGCGCCTGGGCCCCGCCGCCCGAGCCCTGGGCCCACAGCGCCGCCAGCAGCAGCAGCAGCACCGGCCCACTGGGGTAGGCGGCCAGCAGCAGCGCCAGCCCCGCGCACACGGCGTGGGGCAGCAGGGGGGCCAGGGGGGCCGGCGCCGGCCTGGCCGCCTCCTCCCAGCCACGCCGCGGCTCCACATAGGGGTCCTCGGGGGCAGGGCAGCCGTCGCCTGGGCCCCGCAGCCCCTCCCCCTCCTCCGGGATTAGGGGCAAGCCGCCGCGGAGACGGCAGGGGGCGGATGGCTCTAGCACCCCCAGGGCAGCATCTAGGGACGCCTCCTGCCCATCCGGCTCCAGAGCTTCCACATCTAGAACATCAGCCTCCTGGCCATCCGGCTTTAGAACCCCCAAGGCCATGAGGCCTGGCTCTAAAAGCCCCAGGCTCTCCCGCTCTAGAACCTCAGCCTCTTCGCCGTCAGGCTCCAGAGCCTCCAGGCTCTTGTGCTCTGGAACCACAGCATAATCGCCATCTGGCTCTAGAACCCCCAGGGTCTTCTGCTCTAGAACCATGGCCTCCACGCCGTCTGGCTCCAGAACCCCCAGGCTCTTGTGCTCTAGAACTCCTGCCTCCTCTCCGTCTGGCTCTAAATCCCAGCTATCCTGCCCGTCCGGCTGTGGGCCCCCCAGGGCCGGTTCTAGAGCCCAAGCCTCCTGTCCGTCTGGCTCTAGAAGCCCGGCCTCCTGTCCATCCGGCTGCGGGCCCCCCAGGCTGCGCGGGCGGGGCCCCTGGGTGACACCTACTTTGAGGCTCTTGGGCTGCTGGCGGACCTCCATGGCGTGTTTCTGGCGCAGCTCCTGCTCGCGGCGCTTGTTGTACTCCAGCTGGTTGCTGAGCTCGGTCTGGTGCTGCAGGCGGGTGAGCTCGGTGCGGGTGCGCTGCACCGTGTGCAGGTGCCGGAACTCCAGCTCCTGCGTCGACTCGTGCTGCCGCAGCAGCATGGCGCACTCCAGGTCCTTCTGCGTCTGCTTCTTGTTCAGGTCCTGCGGGCGGGGCGGGGGCGGGGTCACGCCCGGCCCAACAGCCCCTCCGCCTACCCCCGCACCCTGGAGCAGGGGTCCCCAAGGCGGCGCCCGCGGGTGCCATGGCGAGCGACGGCATCGCTGCCCAAATGCTGCTGAAATTCGCTGGCATTTCGGCGGATGCTCGACCTCCGCCACGGTCCTTCGTCTTGGGGACCACTGCACTAGAGCCCCTCCCCCCCGCGCCCCTCGCCTCCCCCCTCCCGCTGAGCAGAGCCCCTCCCGCCCCGCCCCACGCCCCTCCCGCTGAGCAGAGCCCCTCCCGCCCCGCCCCACGCCCCTCCCGCTGAGCAGAGCCCCTCCCCGCCCCCTCCCGCTGAGCAGAGCCCCTCCCACCCCGCCCCACGCCCCTCCCGCTGAGCAGAGCCCCTCCCCGCCCCCTCCCGCTGAGCAGAGCCCCTCCCACCCCGCCCCACGCCCCTCCCGCTGAGCAGAGCCCCTCCCCGCCCCCCTCCCGCTGAGCAGAGCCCCTCCCGCCCCGCCCCATGCCCCTCCGCTGAGCAGAGCCCCTCCCCGCCCCCCTCCCGCTGAGCAGAGCCCCACCCACCCTGCCCCAGGCCCCTCCCACTGAGCAGTGCCCCTCGCTCCCCTCGCGTCCCCCCTCCCGCTGAGCTGAGCCCCACCCTCCCCGCCCCTTGCCCCTCCCGCTGAGCACAGCCCCTCCCGCCCCCTCCCTCTGAGCAGAGCCCCTCCCACCCCGCCCCACGCCCGTCCCGCTGAGCAGAGACCCACCCACCCTGCCCCATGCCCCTCCCACTGAGCAGAGCCCCTCCCACCCCTCGCCTCCCCCCTCCCGCTGAGCAGAGCCCCACCCACCCCACCCCTCCCGCTGAGCAGAGCCCCTCCCTGCCCCCCTCCCGCTGAGCAGAGCCCCACCCACCCTGCCCCATGGGCCCCTCCCCCAATCAGTGCCCAGCCCTGCCCTGCTCACAGGCTCCTCCCCCTAGCCCCCCCATCTCCCTCATAGGCCCCTCTCCCGACAGAGTGCCCAGCCGCACCCTCCCAGGCTCCTCCCCCTGACCTCCCCACCTCACGCAGCAGGTCCTGGTCCAGGTTGTGGCGGGCCAGCAGCATCTTGCGCTTGTACTGGCGGCACTGCAGCTCCAGGTACTGGCGCTGCCGCCGCAGCAGGTTGGCCTCCTCCTCGGCCTGGTAGTGCTGCATGTTCTCCTTCTGCCGCAGCAGCCACTCCTGCTTCTCCCGCTTCGGGGTGCTCTGGTTCTCCTGCAGCTCCTGCACGGGCGGGGAGCAGGGGCTAGTGGTTGGGGGGGCAGGGAGCCCGGACACCTGGGTTCTGTTCCCAGCCAACCCGCCCCCCCTGCCGGGGCCCCTCTCGCGTCACCTCCTTGAGCTGTTCCTTGCGCAGCTTGTACTGGCGTTTCTGGCACTCCAGCAGGTTGCTCAGCTCCTTCTTCTGCTGGCCCAGGATGTGCTGCTGGAACTTCTTCTCCTCGGCCAGCGCCGCCTTGGCCTGCGGGGCAGCGAGCGGGGGTGAGCGGCTCCCCGCCAGCCCCGCCCCGCCCCGCTGTGCCCGGCCCCCCGCCCGCCCCTGCCCGGCCGGCCCACCTCCTTCTCGAAGATGGCCTGGTGCTTCTTGGCCAGCTTCTCGGCCTCGGCGCTGAAGCTGCTGCGATGGGCCTCCAGCTCCTTGTCGAGCCGCAGCTGGTGCTCGTCCAGCTCCGCCTTCAGCTTGTTCTCCAGCGCCATGAGCTGCTTCTGGTGCTGGCGCCGCATGCGCTTGTAGCCGCTCATCTGCTCCCGCAGCGCCGAGTCCTGCTCGTGCTCCTGGATCTGCCGGGTCACCTGGGCGGGGGCGGAGCTCTGAGCGCGGCTGGCCAGCTCCCAGGGGGCCCCCGGCCCCGCCCACCCACTCACCCAGCCACCCCTGGCCCCGCCCCTGACCCCGCCCACCCACTCACCCAGCCCTGCCCGAACCCTGACCCCGCCCACCCACTCACCCGGCCCCGCCGAACCCTGACCCCGCCCACCCACTCACCCGCCCCTGCCTAACCCTGACCCCGCCCACCCACTCACCCAGCCACCCCTGGCCCCGCCCCTGACCCCGCCCACCCACTCACCCAGCCCTGCCCGAACCCTGACCCCGCCCACCCACTCACCAGGCCCCGCCGAACCCTGACCCCGCCCACCCACTCACCCGCCCCCGCCGAACCCTGACCCCGCCCACCCACTCACCCAGCCACCCCTGGCCCCGCCCACCCACTCACCCAGCCCTGCCCGAACCCTGTCCCCGCCCACCCACTCACCCAGCCCCGCCGAACCCTGACCCCGCCCACCCACTCACCCAGCCACCCCTGGCCCCGCCCCTGACCCCGCCCACCCACTCACCCAGCCCCGCCCGAACCCTGACCCCGCCCACCCACTCACCCGGCCCCGCCGAACCCTGACCCCGCCTAACCACTCTCCCATCCACCCCTGACCCTGCCATGCCCAAACCCTGACCCCGCCCACCCACCCACCCATCCACCCCTGACCCCGCCCTGCCCGAACCCTGACCCCGGCCACCCACCCATCCATCCACCCCTGACCCCGCCCAAACCCTGACCCCGCCCACCCACTCACCCAGCCCTGTCCAAACCCTGACCCCACCCTGCCAGAACCCTGACCCCGCCCACCCACTCACCCAGCCACCCCTGGCCTCGCTCAGCCCAACTCTGACCTTGCCCACCCAGCCATCCCTGATCCCGCCCACCCACTCACCCAGCCACACCTGACCCCGCCCAAACCCTGACCCCGCCCACCCACCAATCCATCCACCCCTGACCCCGCCCAAACCCTGACCCCGCCCACCCACTCACCCAGCCCTGTCCAAACCCTGACCCCACCCTGCCTGAACCCTGACCCCGCCCACCCACTCACCCAGCCACCCCTGGCCTCGCTCAGCCCAACTCTGACCTCGCCCACCCAGCCATCCCTGATCCCGCCCACCCACTCACCCAGCCACACCTGACCCCGCCCAAACCCTGACCCCACCCACCCACTCACCCAGCCACCCCGGGCCCCGCCCAGCCCAAACTCTGGCCCCACCCCACCCACTCACCCACCCAGCCTGAACTCTAACTCCACCCACCCGTCCACCCCTGGCCCCGCCCTGCCCGAACCCTGACCCCGCCCACCCACTGACCTGTCCACTCCTGGCCCCGCCCTGCCCGAACCCTGACCTCACCCACCCACTGACCCAACCCTGCCCCTGTCCAGTGACCTGTCCCACCAACCTCACCCAGTCAGCCCCTGCCCCTGCCCATAAACCCCAGCCCATCTCCTGGCCCCACCCAGCCTCACCCCCTGGCTCCATCCCCAACTCTGAGCCCACCCTGACCTCTGCCCCCAGCCAGCCCACTAGCCCCACCTGCTAACCTCACCCTACCTTTGTGGGGGCCCCCAGCTCCTCCCATCTGGGGAGCGTGCCCACCCCACCCCCCGCCCTTACCAGTGAGGCCGTGCGGATGGTGGCGAAATGGTCCCGGTTGCGGCAGTATGCACGGCGCCGGGCAGCCGATGAACTCTGGGGCTCCATCTCCGGCTGGTACGGGTCGTCGTACAGGTTATCGTGGCCCTGGGGGTGATGGCGAGAGAAGGGATGAGACCCAGGAGTCCCCGCTCTAACCACCAGACCCACAAAGTGCAAATGTTCTTAATTTCTCTGAATACTGTGTGCGCCTCAGTTTCCCCTGTGTATCACTCAAGTGTCCAGGTGGGGCGGATGAGGGCTGGGCCTCGGGGACGCACCACTCCTCCCCCCCCGCGCCAGGCCTGGGACCCCGGGTCGGCCCCCTCCCCCCCCCTCCCCGGGCCTGGGACCCCGGGCCGCCCCCCTCCCCCCCCCCCCGCCCCGGGCCTGGGACCCCGGGCCGCCCCCTCCCCCCCCTCCCCGGGCCTGGGACCCCGGGCCGCCCCCCTCCCCCCCCCTCCCCGGGCCTGGGACCCCGGGATGCCCCCCTCCCCCCCCCGCCCCGGGCCTGGGACCCCGGGATGCCCCCCTCCCCCCCACCCCGGACCCCCCCTGCAGCAGGCTCCCCGCACGGCACCGGCAGGCGGTGGATGACGGAGCTGTTGGAGGTGACCGTGTGCTCCCCCTCCTGCATCATGGCGATCTCGGCTCCCTCGTCCTCGTCGGAGGCGTCCGCCAGGCTGTTAACGCTGCTGCTCTGGCTGCTGGCGCTGATGGACATGCTGGGCACCGAGTGGCTGCTCTCCATGCTGTTAACGGTGCCCGTCCGGTGCATGAACTGCTCCGCCTCCTGGGGAGCGACCAGACACACTGCAGCCTCCTCGGGGGGGCACAGGGACCCTCCCCCGGCACTGGGACGCGGCCCCTCTGGGGCAGGGGGGGCACACGGGGACCCCTCCCCCGGCACTGGGACGCGGCCCCTCTGGGGCGGGGGGGCACACGGGGACCCCTCCCCCGGCACTGGGACACGGCCCCTCTGGGGCGGGGGGGCACACGGGGACCCCTCCCCCGGCACTGGGACACGGCCCCTCTGGGGCAGGGGGGGCACACGGGGACCCCTCCCCCGGCACTGGGACACGGCCCCTCTGGGGCAGGGGGGGCACACGGGGACCCCTCCCCCGGCACTGGGACACGGCCCCTGTGGGGCAGGGGGGGCACACGGGGACCCCTCCCCCGGCACTGGGACACGGCCCCTCTGGGGCGGGGGGGGCACACGGGGACGCCTCCCCCGGCACTGGGACACGGCCCCTCTGGGGCGGGGGGGGGGGCTGGGCACACGGGGACCCCTCCCCCGGCACTGGGACACGGCCCCTCTGGGCGGGGGGGGGGGGTTGGGCACACAGGGACCCCTCCCCTGGCACTGGGGCGCGGCCCCTCCGGGGTGGTTATTTGGGGACCCCCGGGCCGGCCCCGTGGGCCCTCAGGCAGGGCGGGGCACAGGGGGCCCCCTGGGGTGGGGGCCTCGCTCTCACCTCCTCCTCGTCGGGCGCCTCGGCGTTGGGGCCGTTCTGCGCTTCCTGGAAGAGGATTTTCTTCATCTTGCGATACTGCAGGTTGTCCAGCTCCCGCACGGCGTCCTTGGTGCGCTGGATCAGGTCCATGATCACCGTCTGGGGCCGCTCCCGCAGGAGGAACCGGTGCTGCTGGGGCACGGGGACGGGGTCAGTGACGCCCGCTGCCCCGGGGACCCGGAGAACCCGCCCCCCCCCGCCCCGCCCGGCCGGGGGTTACCTTGAGCAGCACGTCCGAGGTGGGCCGGTCTTGGGGGATTTTCTGCAGGCAGGAGTCCACAAAGTTCCGGAAATACTCGGACCTGGGGGGGCAGAAGCAGATAAACAGAAGGGGGGGCAGGGCCATCCCTTGACGCCAGAGAGCCAGCTGGGCCAAGCTGGCTAATGCCAGGGGAGGGCAATTCACCACCGGGGAGCGAGCCCAGGAGTCCTGGCTCCCAGCCCCCACTGTAACCACTAGACCCCACTCCCCTCCCAGAGCCGAGAGAGAACCCAGGAGTCCTGGTGGTGGGGTGTGACCCAGGCCCCCGCCCAGGGCTGGTCTCTACTGGAGGGCGTGGGGCGAGGTGCCCGGCACAGGCTGCCCCCCGCGGAGGGGCGAGGGGGGGCTGGGAGGCTGGCTCGGGGGGCTCACCAGTGGCTGGACTGCAGCACGGGGGACTCGTTCTGCGCGATGTGGTACAACGCGCTCATCGCGTTCATGTTGAAGAGGGGAGGCTTGCGCTCCGCTGGGGGGAGAGACAGGCGTCAGCAGCCGGCCCCCGCCGCCCCGCCCCCCCCCCGCCGCCCGCCCCCCCCCACCTACCCAGCTCGATGCAGGTGATGCCAAGCGACCAGACGTCCACCTTCCCGTCGTACTGCCCCTCGTCCATGGCCAGGATCACCTCAGGGGCCATCCTGGGGCAGACAGAGAGACGGGGTGAGCCCCCGGGGGGAGCCCCCGCCCCCCCACCCCCCCGCCCGGCCCCCCGCCCGGCCCCTCACCAGTACGGCGTGCCCACGAAGGAGTTGGCGGGGGCGATGATTGATGCCGAGCCGAAGTCCCCGAGTTTCACCTGCCCTGGCTCCGTCAGCAGGATGTTCCCAGCCTTCACGTCCCTGCAGGGCCGGGGTGAGAGACAGCTCAGAGCTCGGCCCCCAGCCCCCCACCCAGGGCCAGCCCCATGGACCCCCTGGACAGCCAGCCCTGGGGGGGGGAGGAAGCAGGGACAGGGCGGATGGGGGGTACCTGTGGATCATGTTGTGACAGTGGAGGTACGCCAGGCCCTGCAGCGCCCCGTGGGTGATGGCTGCGATCTCCACCTCCTGCAGTGGCTTCTTGTGCACTGGGGGCAGAGGGAGGGGTCAGAGCAGCCCCCCAGCCCCCCCCGCACCCCCCCAGGCCCTGCGCCCCGGGCACTCACCCTCCAGCAGGTCGGAGGCGGAGCCCAGGCAGTACTCCATCACCAGCTGTGGGGGCACAAGAGGAGTGAGCGTGGGGGGGCCGCTAGACCCCACCCCCCTCGCGCCCCCGCACGCCCCACCCCACTCACCCAGGCCGTGTGCTCCCGCAGGTAGCAGCCCTTGTACTCGATGGTGTTGGGGTGTCGCAGCTTCTGCAGGAACTTCACCTCCTTGATGATGTCCTGCCATTTCTGCGAGAGCCGCACGCGCTCAGCCTGGACACCGGGGTTCTAGCCCAGCTCAGGGGAGGTCGGGGGGGGGCGGTAGCCTGGACGCCGGGGTTCTAGCCCAGCTCAGGGGAGGTCGGGGGGGGGGAGCCTGGACACAGGGGGTTAGCCCAGCTCAGGGGAGGTCGGGGGGGGGGGGAGCCTGGACACTGGGGTTCTAGCCCAGCTCAGGGGAGGTCGGGGGGGGGCCGGCAGCCTGGACACAGGGGTTCTAGCCCAGCTCAGGGGGAGGTCGGGGGGGGGGCCAGGCCGCCTGGACACCGGGGTTCTAGCCCAGCTCAGGGGAGGTCGGGGGGGGGGGCCGGCAGCCTGGACACCGGGGTTCTAGCCCAGCTCAGGGGAGGTCGGGGTGGGGGGGGGCAGGCAGCCTGAACACCGGGGTTCTAGCCCAGCTCAGGGGGGGTCGGGGGGAGGGGGGGCTGGCAGCCTGGACACCGGGGTTCTACCCCAGCTCAGGGGAGGTCGGGGGGGGGGGGGCGGTAGCCTGGACACCGGGGTTCAAGCCCAGCACAGGGGAGGTCGGGGGGGGGGGGGCCGGGAGCCTGGACACAGGGGTTCAAGCCCAGCTCAGGGGAGGTCGGGCGGGGGGGGGGGGGCGGTAGCCTGGACACCGGGGTTCTAGCCCAGCTCAGGGGAGGTCGGGGGGGGGCCCGGCAGCCTGGACACCGGGGTTCTAGCCCAGCTCAGGGGAGGTCGGGGGGGGGGGGCCGGCAGCCTGGACACTGGGGTTCTAGCCCAGCTCAGGGGAGGTCGGGGGGGGGGGCCGGCAGCCTGGACACCGGGGTTCTAGCCCAGCTCAGGGGAGGTCGGGGGGGGGGGGCCGGCAGCCTGGACACTGGGGTTCTAGCCCAGCTCAGGGGGAGGTCGGGGGGGGGGGGCCGGCAGCCTGGACACCGGGGTTCTAGCCCAGCTCAGGGGAGGTCGGGGGGGGGGGGCTGGGAGCCCGGAGGCCTAGATTCTATTCCACCTAGGGCAGGAGGTCAGTGGGGGGGAAGGGCTGGGAGCCAGGACTCCTGGGTTCTATCCCCCACAGGAGCTGGGCGCTCACCTCATTGGACTGCTTCCCGCTGTACGACATCTTCTTGATGGCCACCACCTCGTTGTTGCGCATGTCGCGGGCCTGCCGGGCAGAGGGGGGTCAGAGCAGGCTGGCCAGGGGAGAGACCCTCCCAGCCAGCCCGGGGTGAGGGGAGGGACCCCATGGAGAACCAGGGGGGGGGGAGCAGGGGCCCAGAAAAGAGGAAGGGGCATTTCCAGGAGCGGTGAGGGGGCAGGGCCAGGGAAGGGGGCGTGGCCGGGCGCAGTGAGGGAGACGTTGCCAGGCAACAGAGCATTGGCAAGGGGGCATTGCCAGGAGCAATGAGGGGGCGGGGTCAGGGAAGGGGGCGTTGCCGGGAGCAGTGAGGGGGCGGGGTCAGGGAAGGGGCGTTGCCGGGAGCGGTGAGGGGGCGGTGCCAGGGAAGGGGGCGTTGCCAGGAGCGCTGAGGGGGCAGGGCCAGGGAAGGGGGCGGGGCCAGGAGCGGTACGGGGGCGGGGTCAGGGAAGGGGCGGGCCCAGTAGTGGCGAGGGGGCGGGGTCAGGGAAGGGGCGGGCCAGGAGCGGTGAGGGGGCGGAGCCAGGGAAGGGGCGGAGCCAGGAGCGGTGCGGGGGCGGGGTCAGGGAAGGGGGCGTTGCCAGGAGCAGCGAGGGGGCGGGACAGGGAAGGGGGCGGGGCCAGGAGCGGTGCGGGGGCGGGGTCAGGGAAGGGGCGGGGCCAGGGGCAGCGAAGGGGCGTTGCCAGGAGCGGCGAGGGGGCGGGATCAGGGAAGGGGCGGAGCCAGGAGCGGTGAGGGGGCAGGTTCAGGGAAGGGGCGGAGCCAGGAGCGGTGCGGGGGCGGGGTCAGGGAAGGGGCGGGGCCAGGGACAGCGAAGGGGCGGGACAGGGAAGGGGGAGTTGCCAGGAGCGGCGAGGGGGCGGGACCGGGCAGGGGGCGTTGCCAGGAGCAGCGAGGGGGCGGGGCCAGGAGCAGTGCAGGGAACAGGGTCAGGGAAGGGGTCAGGGCCAGGAGGAGCGAGGGGGCGGGGTCAGGGAAGGGGGCGTTGCCAGGAGCGGTGAGGGGGGGGGGCCAGGGAAGGGGGAGTTGCCAGGAGCGGCGAGGGGGCGGGACAGGGAAGGGGGAGTTGCCAGGAGCAGCGAGGGGGCGGGGCCAGGAGCAGTGCAGGGAACAGGGTCAGGGAAGGGGTCAGGGACAGGAGGAGCGAGGGGGTGGGGCCAGGGAAGGGGGAGTTGCCAGGAGCGGCGAGGGGGCGGGGCCAGGGAAGGGGGCGTTGCCAGGAGCGGCGAGGGGGCGGGACAGGGAAGGGGGCGTTGCCAGGAGCGGCGAGGGGGCGGGGTCAGGGAAGGGGCGGGGCCAGGAGCAGCGAGGGGGGCCCCAGGGTCAGGGCCCAGAACCACTCACGAAGTAGACGGCCCCGAAGCTGCCATGGCCGATCTCTCGCAGATCCACAAACAGCTTCTCGGGGTCGTCCTTGAAGAAGAGCTCGGCCACCTCGGGGTCCTTGAGGCTGCCGGCCCGGGCATTGGACGGCATGGCCGTGGCGGGGGGGCTGCCCTGCTGCCCCGCTCCCCTCCTGCGAGCGACACGGCACACGTCACCCCGCACAGCCCCAGGCAGCCTGGCCCCGAGCCCCACTCCGCTCCCAGAGCCGGGAGAGAACCCAGGAGTCCTGCAGCTGTCCCCACTCTAACCACCAGCCCCCACTCCGCTCCCAGAGCCGGGAGAGAACCCAGGAGTCCTGCAGCTGTCCCCACTCTAACCACCAGCCCCCACTCCCCTCCCAGAGCCGGGAGAGAACCCAGGAGTCCTGCAGCTGTCCCCACTCTAACCACCAGCCCCCACTCCGCTCCCAGAGCCGGGAGAGAACCCAGGAGTCCTGCAGCTGTCCCCACTCTAACCACCAGCCCCCACTCCGCTCCCAGAGCCAGGAGAGAACCCAGGAGTCCTGGCTCCCAGCCACACCCCCCCCAACAACCCAACCACACTCCAGACAGACACAGCAGCTGGGCTGTCGCGCTGTGGGGAGGGGGAGGGGGGCCGAGTTCCCGATCCCGCTGTGACGGGCCAGGGACTGAGGGGATGGGAACAGAACTGATGGGGGGCTCATGTCTGGGGTCACACCAAGGGCTAGGCCGGCTCAGGGAATCTGGGGCCTGGCCCCGGTGGGGGGTGCGGGCTCTGATCCGGCCCCAGGGAGGGGACTGGCTGGCTCAGGGGGGCAGGGAATGGGGCGGGGGCCTGGCCCCGGTGGGGGGTGCGGGCTCTGATCCGGCCCCAGGGCAGGGACTGGCTGGCTCAGGGGGGCAGGGAATGGGGCAGGGGCCTGGCCCCGGTGGGGGGTGCGGGCTCTGATCCGGCCCCAGGGAGGGGACTGGCTGGCTCAGGGGGGCAGGGAATGGGGCGGGGGCCTGGCCCCGGTGGGGGGGGACTGGCTGGCTCGGGGAGGGGGTGCAATAGGGCGGGGGCTGGCCCCTGTGGGGCCAGGCTGAGCCTGCTCCTCCCTGTGGCAGTGGCTGAAAGGGGAAATCCTGCCATTGTTCCCTGCTTCCCCCCAGCGCTCAGCGCCGGGACGGGGCCCACACACGCTCCAGTGCCCCCCATCAGCATGGCCCCTCCCACCCCCTCGGGAGCCTGGACACCTGGGTTCTCCCCACGGCTCAGGGTGGGCAGCAGAGTCTGGTGATGGGAGGGGGAAGCTGGGAGCCAGGACTCCTGGGTTCTGTCCCTGTCTCCAGAACAGAATCACAGTTAAGCCAATGAAGCTCCGTTTCCCAACTTCCCATTTCCCGCCTCCCCCCCCCCAGTCAGCCCCAGCCCCTTCCTCGAGGGGGGTCCTGGACCCACTCAGAGCCCAGGCCAACCCCCGCCCCATAGCCCCGTGCTGGGCCAGCCCATCCCCCCCAGCCCAACCCTGCCCCCCGCCCCATAGCCCCGTGCTGGGCCAGCCCATCCCCCCAGCCCAACCCTGCCCCCCGCCCCATAGCCCCGTGCTGGGCCAGCCCATCCCCCCCAGCCCAACCCTGCCCCCCGCCCCATAGCCCCGTGCTGGGCCAGCCCATCCCCCCCAGCCCAACCCTGCCCCCCGCCCCATAGCCCCGTGCTGGGCCAGCCCATCCCCCCCAGCCCAACCCTGCCCCCCGCCCCATAGCCCCGTGCTGGGCCAGCCCATCCCCCCAGCCCAACCCTGCCCCCCGCCCCATAGCCCCGTGCTGGGCCAGCCCATCCCCCCAGCCCAACCCTGCCCCCCGCCCCATAGCCCCGTGCTGGGCCAGCCCATCCCCCCAGCCCAACCCTGCCCCCCGCCCCATAGCCCCGTGCTGGGCCAGCCCATCCCTCCAGCCCAACCCTGCCACCCGCCCCATAGCCCCGTGCTGGGCCAGCCCATCCCCCCAGCCCAACCCTGCCCCCGGCCCAACGCCCCGTGCTGGGCCAGCCCCTCCCCCCAGCCCCCCCCTGCCCCCCGCCCCATAGCCGCCAGCCCATCCCCCCAGCCCAACCCTGCCCCCCGGCCCATAGCCCCGTGCTGGGCCAGCCCAACCCCCCAGCCCAACCCTGCCCCCCGCCCCATAGCCCCGTGCTGGGCCAGCCCATCCCCCCAGCCCAACCCTGCCCCCCGCCCCATAGCCCCCTGCTGGGCCAGCTCATCCCCCCAGCCCAACCCTGCCCCCCGCCCCCGAGCCCCGTGCTGGGCCAGCCCATCCCCCCAGCCCAACCCTGCCCCCCGCCCCATAGCCCCGTGCTGGGCCAGCCCATCCCCCCAGCCCAACCCTGCCCCCCGCCCCATAGCCGCCAGCCCATCCCCGCCCCCGGCCCATAGCCCTGTGCTGGGCCAGCCCATCCCCCCAGCCTAACCCTGCCCCCCCCCCCCACATCCCCACTGCCCTGTGCTGGACCAGCCCATCCCCACTGCCCCATGCTGGACCAGCCCATCCCCCCCATCCCCCCCATCCCCTCTGCCCTGTGCTGAGCCAGCCCATCCCCCCCAGCCCAACCCTGCCCCCCGCCCACATCCCCACTGCCCTACGCTGGACCAACCCATCCCCCCCAGCCCAACCCTGCCCCCCGCATCCCCACTGCCCCGTGCTGGACCAGCCCATCCCTGTCAGTGGCATCCTCCTGTGTCCTCAAAAAAATAGCAGCCTGCAGCTCCCACCCTCGCACCTCAACCTCCAACCTGGCCCTTTCTCCGCATGACCCCCAACCCAAGCCCCCTGCTCCCCATGACCTACCTGCCTCAGTCTTTCTCCCCACCCTACCCAGCTGTCCCCCAGCCCTTCCCCATGGCCTCGCTGCCCCCAGCCCCACTCCCCCATGTCCTCCAAGATGTGGGGATGGGTGTCTCACCAGCAGTTGGCGGCGCTTTCTCCCTTGTGGCTCCAGCTCCAGAGTATTGGGGTGGGGG